>NC_053133.1:15448857-15498857 GCF_010015445.1 Perca fluviatilis | reverse complement strand
GTGAGCTAATAGCCCAGACCTCAACACAAAGCCTTTGAGAGCTCCAGAATGTATGAGAGCAGCCTGCTAAGCCCCCAATCACCTCCACCATTTCCCTTATCTTTAATATACTTACTCCCCTCGTACCCTGACTTTGACCCAGATCCTTACAGTAGATGACAGTAAGACATTAAAAGGTGCTGTAGGTAGGATTGTGAAGATCCAGGACTTAGCCAAACAATTTGAACATCAACAACTTCTCAGTCCCTCCCCCTTTTCTGCTTAAGCCCAAAACGGTCTCATAAGCCCCTCCTCCTACAAGGGAGAATTAATGCGTGTGCATGAGCAGTGATTGACACGCAGACACCCCCCGGCCCTGATGGTGTATCTGAACAGGGAGCTGTGGATTTTTGCAAATTGCATTACAGGCTGTAGGTGGTGCCAGAGGAGTTAGATTATAATTTTTTTTAATTACCTGCTTCATGTAGTTCTACGCGAACATAGGGTCAGTTTCAGCAAATATGACAGAAAGTTAGTTTTATAAGTCTTACCAACCGAACCTTTAAATGACCACCAAATTCCTTCTTGGAGACAGTCATTTAAGGCCTACATCTCACTTGTTTTTCATCATCAGTAGACAAGTGGGTCAGATACATGTAGACATTTCCTATTTCTCTGGTGTACTACTGCATTGGCCTACTGCTCCTGGTACTTGAGCAGCAGTGTCCACAAAGGCCAGTTAACCAATCCGGTCCTGACCAAATACTGTGCAAGTGTGAGCCTTTTAGTCCGGTTTCAGTTTGTAGTGAATCCTATATACCCTGAGGTTGGCTTCTATTCAAGGGCCCCCTAAATCTGCTTCTAAGCAGGGGAGAAGGTCAGTCAAAAGCTGGCTAATCATTTCTCCACTCTGCAGTCTCCAAGCCTGGATAAAGGCGAGAGTGGGCAGAGGCCGATTTTTGAGAGCTAGCAAGTGTACAAAATGGACAGGCATGAATGCAGCAGGTAAAGGAACACACACTCCAGTCAGGTACTTCCCCCCTCTGTCAAATGGTATTGCAGCACTAACCAACAGTACAGTATCAATGGCCTTTGTCCTCCTGATGGGGAAATAAAACACTTCCTGAATTTCAGAAAACATTTAGCCCAGCAACCTAGGCTACTGTTTTGAAACACAAAGTTGCTGAGTCAATGCTGCCAACCATTACTACATGATTAATACATGAAAGACATGCTGTCTGGTGAAGACAACGCTGCACAAACATCCCTGTAGATCAGCCTTAGTGGCAGACTTATTAAAGCAAACATTATAGCCTGGGTCCCTCACAACAACATCTGATATACGACACCTACACAACAAGGCTTTCTGTAAAAAAATGCATGAGATGATGATGACATCAAGACAAAAGCTTAAGCACCTCCGCCCGAAGTCACCTCACTCATAACAGCCAGATGCCACCTCTCTGTCAGCTACAATGTTGCAAACAATTAGCATGGTGCATGTGTGATTGATCAGCCCTGTGTATGAAGACTGTAGGCCATATGACAGCTACTGAAATCCTATGGGAAGGATAGCTGTTGTTGTGTGAGAGGAAGGCACAACAACCTCACAGCTTCAGGTGACGGTGTTGGACTGAGATGACAGGATAAACACAGCCTGATCTAGACTGAAAGATGCCAACATCACACTCAAGTCGCTGAACTTGACAGTAAGCAGACACAGGTACCTGCAGGGATTAATATTTTACATATTTCTAATCAACATCTTATCAGTGATCCCTTCAATCACACTTATACTGAGCTACAGCAAATGCTGATCATGGCTTAGATAACAAGTGCACAATGGTGTAGTTAGCCTCTTAGAATGCAAATGTGCAGCTGTAAAACAGAAGGCTGATGAATCAGCAAGGGAAGTATTTGGGAACCCTGAACATATGACACATTTTAGAAAATACAACATCCATTAACACATACAAGCAGAATGGCAGTCTGCTTTCATTAAGTATCACATCAAAGTCCAATTGCTTCTCGAAGCAGCACGACAAAATAACCTGCTACCTGTCTCTCACTGCTGACGAGAGCTGCTTGCAGGCTAACTTAAGTCTGCTTCCTGGGCGCCACCCTGCCTTAGTAGCGTGACAAAGCATTCCTAAGCCAATAGCAGCAGCAGAGCACCCTGCAGAGGGTGTCCACCACTGGGATGACTGATCGCCAGGAACATTAACACCGGAATAACAATTGATTTCCCTTCCCTGTGTGCGTTAGTAGTCATGTAATGTGCGCTTGTGCAACAGCACATTAAGAAAATGTAATGCCATCAGTTACTTGGGCTGCAAGTGTGACGACCCCTGCTGTGTCTGTGTGATTCACCTGTCTCTCTGACGCTGCAGGTGAATCGTTATTAGGGTAACCTGGAACACCCGAGTGTTCCCAGGTTATTTAAGCCTGGCTGCACTGCAGCCCTGGGCTCTCTCTGCCTGCCGGTTGCTGCTGTTCCAGCTCACTCTTGGTTTTGTTATGTGGCTTTAGTTTACATGTATGCTTTGCCTGTACTTCACACATTTACACCAACAACTATACTGACAACCACACCCCACATCTTAATAATCCTTTAAATTTGGTTTGATTTGGTTGTATTTATTTGTTGTGGCCTAAGAGACCTGGATCACAACACAGGTGAGGACTATTAAAAAAAGATTTCCTCAATCAGTGCTGAAATTGCAATGTTAATGTTTTTAACACTCGATGCTGATTTCTAGTATCGCTACACAGGTGTTTTTCAAAGAGACGGTCCTCGTTTTGTTTAGCTTTTACATGCACACGAGAACCAGACGGGCATGCGGGTGGGATGTGATCCTGCCAATGGTTTCACACTACTCCACTGATCAACAGGTGGTGGTAACATGCCAAGATACTAGAGCCAGACCGATATATCGGCGGGCCGATATTAGGCAGTCTCCAAAATCGGTATCGGCATTTATAATAAATTAATATTTAAAAAATAAAACAAAAATGGACGAAACATCCTTGAACCATGTTATGAGTGCTGGTGTTGCATAGTTTGTCCATCAGAGGGCGCTCTACAACGTCCCTGTCGGCAACTCTTTGATTTTTGTTGTTGTTATAGTTTTTGTTCAAAAGGACTTTAAGTTTCATATCTTAAGTTTGTATTTTTATACATTTTATCAGAACTTCAATATATTTTGATGTTCTTCTGTTGTGACAATAAAATAAACAAGTTTATTTGTAAACTGCATTATCATTATTTTAATGAGTTTTGTAACGCGTTTCTGGATTTTTTAATATATATATATATATATATATATAAAAAATATGATTTAAATCACCAAATATCATTTAAATCACCAAATATTCGGTCGGGCTCTACAAGATACACAGCAATACACCAACAAAGGCAAGGAAGAAGACTGCTAGCAAATAACAGGATGTAAGCAATGCACAATTTAAAAAAAACTATTTAAAAAACAGCTTTGCAAATGTTTTATAAGGAAGGAAATACATTTAACACATTTGTTAAACCTCACCAATGCACACAAAGCGTTTTGGGGAGTAACACTACAAGAAAGTCCACAGGGCACCTTTAAATTAGTTTTTTAGATATACAAAGTTGTGATTTTGTTTACATTGTGTACCAAGTTTCTTAGAAACGAAATGCTTTCATGATTTTTAAACTGTGACCATCCATCCTCTTTCATATACAACAAAGGTCCATAATACAGCTGCACATTGCCCCCATAGCCTAAATGAGGGCTACATTATATTTGGAAACCAATGAAATGTTGTTGTGCTTGATAGCCATAACAAATTTAGCCTGCATCACAGTTTTCCTATAGTGTTTTGTAAATGGTCTTACAGTGTTTGTGTATAATACCCATGGAGAGTGAAGTGTCAGTGTGAAATCTGTTGTGAAAGACGGTTTGGACGGGATTTTCATTTTCGTCCCGAGCATAAACAAACAACCATTATTTCAACTCATGGGGGCTCTGCTCGCTGACGCATGCTGTCAATGTGGACACTTTATTCAAAATACCCGGCTGCTGTTTGTTTGTTCATGCAGCCCTGCCGTTCTCTTGTGTAAAAGTGTACAAAAAGGTGGCCGGTGGCCTGTATGCTGCATGTCATTCCACCTCTCTCTCCCCTTTCATGTCTTCATCTGTCGTGTGGAAATAAAGGCCTAAAATGCCCCCAAAAAAGTGTACAAAAAGAGATGGCACACCTGCAGTGCAATGGATTTACAATAAACAAAGTAATATTGCATATACATGGCTACTTTAAAATGCCTTATACCGTATAAATTAAAAAGTTAAAAAAGAAGAGGAGAGATTGCTTACCAAAGCCTAGCCTATCCACTTACTGGACTCTCTCCTAGGCTCATGTGCTCGTATCATCATTTAGAGTAGACTTCAACGGTCTGTAAAGCAGATAGAACCATTGGAATGACCTAGGCGCCTGAACACACCTGGGCAAATATTCTTGCTGACTAAAGCTGTTGCATCAACACTAACTCAATAAATAGACATTCTGCAAGCACCTAAGAAGCCGACAGAATCACAATCAAACATGCACAGATACAGTACACTCGCACACGCACGTAATACGCATGCACACACACATGCACACACCAAAAATCTCATGAGAGCTCTAACATTTCATCAATTAAGTCACAGTAGAGCATGCACACAGCTGCTCCCCTTGCAGGAGGGACAGAGATAAACAGACAGCTCTCTGGAGACGCCGTGCAGTACGTCACAAGACCAGCAGCAAGAAAACAGCCTCGCTGGGAGGGGACAGCGGGTTCAGACATACTGTATAGGGTGAGGAGAGGAAAGGGAGAAAGCGAGAGAAAGCAGGGACAAGGACGAGGCTGGCTTCCAAAACAAATTTGCTATATAAACCTGTCTCTCGCCAGCTCTATGGTTTGTGTCCACATGTTGCATGAGTGTGTGTGTATGTGTGTGCTGCTCATATTACAAGGCTACTAGAGAGGAACAGTATGCTAGGTCTCATTTTACACTGAAGTAAGACATGTTTGGTTCTTTCTGTGCGTAGTCTTATACATTAAAATCCAGTACCACAAAAGGAAGGAAGAAAGAAAAGAATGAAGAAAGAAAAAAGAAAAAGGACAGAGAAGGAAAAATGGAAAGAATTTCAATGCATCCTAAATCACTTCCTGCCCTTTGGTTGGGTCAAAAATATGGATATGATAACAGAACCCCTTCCTAACCATCTTTACAAACACAGAGGAGAGGTTAGAGGTCTGACTCAGTCTCCCATCACCTGAGCAAGGAGATTGAGAAGAACGGGCATCCCATCCTCCCGCAGTACCATTATCATTTCAAAGAGCTTAGAGCCCATCTGCATCTGGCATGGATCCCATGGTTGGCTCGAACCACTCCGATTGCAGCGATCAGCTAAAATTCAATCCAGTGCCTGATTGCATTCACTTCAGTAAAACACAGTGGTCCCGTTGGCTGTGTCTCCAGATATGGACCACTGACTGTGCAGGATGTTCAAGAATGTAAAGACAAAAAAACTGTGTGAGTGTGGCCGGACAGAATAAGCCGGCTTCACATGATCCACGGTAAAACCGCTCAGCGCTGGCCGTTCCATTGTTTTCCTATGGGGAGAGCGGTGTCACCCAACTAGACGCAGCACTACCCCTGTACGCACAGATTCATAATCTGTGCGTAAAGTTTTATAAATGTAATTTAGAAAGATATTCACAGATTCGATCTTCTGGGATCAATTCTCTATAGCGAAATTTTATTAAGTCACAAATCTTTCCTAAAGTAGTAAGGTTAACCACGAGCTACAAACTCATTTTCATCAAAAGGAGCCATCCTCCGACCTGGAGAAATAACATTATTGGTCTCTATGTGACAGCATTCTGTCAGACCGGGAGTCTTAGGGACCATCTACAAACTACAACACCGACACAAAACTATCTATTAATTTAATATTTAAATAACGTAGTGTCTCCAAACTTACCTCAATTATAACTTGTCTCCTTGTAGTTGTACTACAGCACTTACTTTAAAAAAATAAGTTTGGAGACACTACCTTATTTAATCATTAAATTAATAGATGTTTTTGTGTCGGTGTTGGAGTTTGTAGATGGTCCCTAAACACGCCCGGTCTGACAGAATGCTGTCACATAGAGACCAATAATGTTATTTCTCCAGGTCGGAGGATGGCTCCTTTTGATGAAAATTAGTTTGTAGCTCGTTGTTATCCTTACTACTGTAGGAAAGATGCGTCATTTGTGATTTAATAACAATTTTGAACGAATAACGAATCTGTGAATATCTTTCTAATTTTGCTTACGTTTATAAAAGAGAGCACAGATTATGAATCTGTGCATACAGTTTATAAAACTGAGAGCACAGAATAGGAATCTGTGCGCACGGTTTATAAAACTGAGAGCACAGAATATGAATCTGTGCGCACGGTTTATAAAACTGAGAGCACAGATTATGAATCTGTGCTCTCAGTTTTATAAACTGTGCGCACAGTTTTATGAATCTGTGCGCACGGTTTAGTTTTTTTTTTTCTTCTTTTTTCAGTTGACCCCAGGGGGGCTCCGTATGCCCTACATCGAAATGTTAGTCACTGTTATGCACCTTAAGAAATAAACCTATTAAGTAAGAAGACATCTGTGTTGCACCGGCAATTTTTTGTTATTTTACAGAGTTTTGAGAATAGTTTGTAACGAGACAATGTCCATAGGCATTATAATAAAGACTACAATGTAGCTTTGTGCTGCTAAATTTGGCTAATCTACGGATTAATCTATGTGTAAGTGTACACCTCCACCTCCTACCAAACATAGATAAACAAAAGAGCCTGAGAAAAATCAGCCCCCTGACATTTCTATTTGTCCAGCCTGAAAGGAAAGGTTGCACAGCAGTAATTACATTTGGAGGGGAAGAAGCAAACACTGTCAGAGGTTGTCTGGGCTACCTAACTGTGCGTGCGCTCGTGTGTGTGCACGCCTGTATGTGTGCGTTACGTCTGTGTGCGTGTGCCCAACCAACCCCCTCACTTGCACTTGCATAAGCCTGTGCTGTGTAATCACTAGTCTCACTGCCATGGCTGAATCAAGGCTCTCATTTCTTAGCCAAAAAGTCACAAAAAACTCAGCCTCCACAGGGCCTTGATTACTCAGCTGTTGGCTTTGTTATTGAAATGAATTCATCTTTAATAACTCTGCTGCTGATACATGATTTGGCACTTTTCTGCTGCTATGAATTGCACTTTCTGCCCTCTGAAATGGGGTTATTATTATTGTGCAGGACAGTGGTGCACAAGCTAGAGATAATAGCCAGTCAATGGAAGATAAATATGTGTACTGTGAACTGCATCCTCCTCAGCTCATTCAGCCAAAGTGCCCTTTCTCATCCAACCTGCCCTCCTTTAGGTCCTCTTTTAGCTCTATGTGAGACAATCATTGCAGTTATTGTGCATACCGTTACATATTTTTAAAATAAGATAAAGTCGTTTTATCTCTGGTTAACTGACGCATTGGGAGATGGCGTTGCTAGGAGACGCACCGTCAATTTCCGTAGTGTGCTACTGCCTAAAGGACGAGATGACCAGACTTAAAAAAGCTCACTGCAACTGGTAGTTCTGTAACCTACGCACACCATATATTACCAAGTGATTTGAATTACGAAGTGATGTACAGAGTAAGGCAGGAAATGTTTACACCACAGATGGGAGTAAGCAACGGCTAACAACTTCAGGAATTGACGTTATATTATAAATTATCTTATGTTCCTTTCCACACAGATATTGCACTAAATTAAAAATTTTAATTTAAATTAAAATTACTGTGTCAGTCAAAACCAAAAATTCATGCCCGCTGGAGAGATCCATTTAGGATTGGGCATCAAGATCCGGTTCTAACTTGCAATTGTTTGCATTAGCTCAGTTGGTAGAGCAGGTGCCCACATATAGAGGTTTACTCCTCGACGCAGTGGCCACAGGTTCAACTACGCCCTGCGGCCCTTTGCTGCATGCCATTCCCCCTCTCTCTCCCCTTTCATGTCTTCAACTGTCCTATACAAAATAAAGGCCTATAATGCCCCCGCAAAAAAATAATCTTAACTTGCAGTTGTTTCAAAAATTACGATTCCAATGAAATTGTTTTTTTATCGGAATCGTTTGGAAAATTCGGTTTTGAATCCCATCATCGGTTCCATATTTAACACGCACAAGTTTTGGTTTCCATAGAGGGCACCCTACTTATGTGTCCCGTTTCAACTCCGATGGATCGATCAATGAAAAACAGAATCAAAAGGAGGAATCGGAATTCGAACGATGCCCAACCCTAGAACCATTGAATAATTATGGCCAAGTAAATACACAAGTCAAAAACAAACACCATGGATATATACACTGATTCAGTAGAAAAAAATTATTTTAAATTACAGTTCAACTGTACGCACCTATTTTCTTCAGCATAACATTGCCTCCTTTACTCATGCCTTTCCTCCCTCCAACTCCCTCAGTAATTGTTATGTGTTATTTGCTTGGTACCAACCAAGTGCATGGGCAATTACAGATAATAGATCAACACAAGATAGATAATACAGACAAATACAAGCAACACAAGATGAAACAGAAACAGAGGAGGAAGAGAGAAATGAGAGGGTTTCTATTCATTCGTCTCATCTGTTTGCGGTATAATTAATTTATCACCTGTCCCGGGACTGAAGGAGGCATGGAGAGAAATAATGTATTATGTATGGAGGTATCAGTGTAAAAAAATAAAAAAAAATAAAAAAGGAAAGGAGAGAAAAAAAAAATGTTCCTTCTAAATTCTAAACTGTCTTGTCCGTATAGATAAAAGGATTATTTATGCTTTCAGAGCGAGCACTGGCCCTGCCATGTTGACTACTCCACTGCTCATTATCTGAATACTAGTCAACCTTTGGGGTTACAAGCTGCTTAAGTGTCTGCACTTAGTCTGGAGGGGAGACACAAGACAGAAACTAAGCACGTGTTCTAATCATTTCTTATGTCTCCCTTTCCTTCAGGGAAATGTAGCAGTAGACTTGATTGTGGAACAATTTATCGCAACACATTTACTATACTTTTCAACACATACAGCACATTCAAAATCCAGGTGAGACCTCTTGCCCTTTGGACTGAGAACTTGCGATGGGCTTTCATCACTACTTTCTCAAATTTGAATAAGCAATGGAATAATAAATAAGGCAAATAATCATAAGTTGCAGCCCTACAACAGGCTGGAAGGGGAAATACTGCCACAAAGCATGTCTGCTTTTCCAATAGAGTTTAGTCTGTCTAGTATGGTCTCCCATTTGTTTGTAGCCCCACTGTGGAAGAAGATAAGGATCTTTTAAACTGCACACATACATGCACATATCTGATTCCAAGTCAAACAGTGGAACATTTAGTGCCATTTACAGCAGCCTGACAAATAAAGGGGACATAAAAATGTAGCTGACAGCTGCCATCTCTTCCCTTATTAACACTTTCTCATCCAGTTTTATCAGCAGGTTAGCTAGTTGGCCTCCGCTGCATGGAAATCAGAATGAAACTGCCTGATTTTAACTTCTGGATTGATACATTTCTGTCAGGAATATGAAGGACGCTGATAAAAAAAGGTTGTCAGGTACACAAATCAGGAAAGCTTTTATTATTCATCCGAGGCTTGCCTTGACATCAGCTCTCAGCTCCTACACTTCATATTTTGGAAAGGCTTTGTGGGTCTTTCGGGAGTTGTGGTAAAAACCTTAACGAACAAACAGAATCATTTATAGCCTGGTGCTTATCATGGCTGAGCATGTGGTGACTATGGTGCAGCTTATCGTGGAGGAGCATGTGTTTGCCATCCTAATGATCAGAGGTACAGTTGTTCCATTGGCTTCCCTGCCAGGTTTGCCAACTCTGAAGAAAAGGTGGCCAGTGACTGCAGTGGCATTGAATTTGGTGCAAAAGAGCACTCTTTTTGATTTTGTGTGATTCTGTGTTTACAATTTATTCAAGGTTCTTTTGACCTTGGATAGGAAAATGTTTTGCCACAGTTATGCCACAAATGCAGTGGCATGGTTTGGTCTAAATTAAGGCCACGTCCACACGTACCAAAATGATCTTTTTTTTCCCCCGTCTTCCCTGGCATGGTTTGATAATGATTTCTGAGCCTTTGATTAGAAGATGATAAGACCATAATGTGGCAGAGGATCAATTAAGGAAATTGCCTAAAATCTGCATCTCTTTCATAGCTTTCTTTACAAAAACAACTGAATCACAAGTATCTCTAAGAGGGAACACTATTCTTCAGATCTTCTGAATTAAAGCGATAAAACAAATCGACATAATATCTTCTTACTTAGAATTGTTCAATTTTTTTTTAATGGATTTACCAGTTTGGGAGCTCCCAAAGTTAGAAAAGCTTCAGTAACAAAATGCCCAACAACATCACCAACTTTCACCTGCACCAGACATAACACTTTAAGGAAGAAAGGGTTAATGTCGATGAAGAGGAGGAGAATGTACTAATGAATAAATTAAAGGAAACAAACACTACGATTATAGCATGGCAAGGGGTAGTGGACCATGTCAATATAGCTACTAGCTCCTGGTTTATTTTGTTTCTCATATCCACCCCATGTTGCAAAGCATTCAGATTTAATGAATGTCAAACCCCTCAGACCACCAGGAACACCACAGGCACTCAAACAGTCAATATCTTCAAGCAAGAAAGTTGACAAGCCAATTGACAACAAGAACGTTTGCTTGCTCGCAACACAACTATCTGGATTCAAATTCACACACTGCTTTCACATACACCCATAAAAACCAAAGGCAGGCTTTTTCCAGCAAATAATCCCAGATAAACCAACTGTACCTTACCCACCCAGTGTGAAACTGCTGAAGTAAACGTTAGAAGAACATTAAGAATTTAGAAAGCAATAAGAGCCGGATGTTTTTCTCAAGTGTTGGTGGATCAAACCAGAAACAAAATACCGTTGAATAATGGATTTCGTCAGGGGGCAATGAAGATGAATCCAATGGGATGTCCATATTGCTCTGTCTGCTTGATGTGTTAGTAGGTAAATTGTTTGTAACATGTTCATTTTGTCCGCACTACAACGTATTGACCTACATTTCAGCTACATCTACAGAGTAAATAATATATCTTGAGTGATCCATGACAAAAGGAAATAAAGTGAGTATACAACAAAGCTTCAGACATAGTGGAGTTCTCTTTCCACTGACTGCTTCCGAAACCTGGACAGAATATGCATCTGCATGGAACAAAAACTGAGGAATCAAGAATGCATCGGCAACAGGTTTCCATGTTGCTGTATCCTAAGATGATACGCCCTAAGGGGAGAGATAATGAGCAACGTGCTCAGCAGGACTCAACTCTTTAAGTGACTACTAGCCTGGATACAAGTACTCACTCCTCTTAGCATGGTAGCTTGTACAGAGACCCCTGCTTTTGCTTGTCACATTCACAGTATGACTGTTTTGCAGTAGCAGTGAAGCTGCACGAACATCTTAAGTCAGAGAGGACAGGTTGGGTTGAAAAACAATAAGACCATCCACAAAGCCAGCCTCATGTGAAGCTTGCAATGCGTGACAGCAATGAACCAGAGCTTCTATGTTCGCTTCTGAGACGTGATAGGCAGCTACAGCCTGAGGGCCTTTGATATTTCGAGTTAACTGTCGGACTTACCCTCTGTCTGTCTCTTGCTTTCAGACAGCTCCTCTCAAAGAAGCAGTCGGTGCGATCCAAAAGATAATAGGAGCCTACACCGTTACAGTTTAGAGTGTGAGAAATTGAGATGGTGTTCTTTTTGGGAAACTGCTGAGTGACATTTTGATAATCCAAGAGAAAGGTCAGTTTGGGAGGGAGGAGGGTGGACTGTCTGGCAAAGGTAGCCTAGCCGGAGCCTTTTGCCTCATTCCTATGCATTAAAACCAAAACAGTGATAAACAATTCATGAGTCTATATGCCAAATATGATGAAACAGTTATGAAAAGCTGAATAAAATATACTATATTGTGTTATACAAGCAAGAATTCAAACAATACCTAGTTTTGCACTGTGAATAACAGGAGAACTTTCAGTGACAGCAAAGAGGAGACTTTGGCACAGACACTCTCTGAGATGTCTCAAAGCCCCAAGAGCTGGAGGGGATTACGTAAGTCACTCAGTATACTGGGTCAGCCAGTTGTTTTTTATATGAACTTCTACTGTACCACTGCTACGCTCATTACAGAGATCATTTCATAGATTTTAAGTGCATGTCTGAGCCTCAGTGTGAAGTTAAAATCAGCACAGTTAATTATGATGAGATATTGCCCTTTTTCATTTTTACACTGTTGTGTTGCACAGTGGTTAGGGTTTTTCCTGAATATTGTTCTTTCATTTTCTGAACTGTGGAGACCCACAACCCTTGACTGTGTGACTAACATGGCTTTTTAAAAGGGAAAGTACACCCTTTTAATTAGAATTCTGTGTTAAGTGGTGAATATTAGTTAGTAGCATAGCGACAGAATGTAGTGGTGATGTCATCTGGAGAAAAAAATATGGTGCTGCTCCATAAACAGTGAATTACTGATAGGATGCTATCTGACAGTCAGCAACCATGATGAGTTTTTATTGGTTTGTGAAGGTTTTCTGACTCACAGCCCACATTTCAATAAAACCCATAGAGTGACTAATTCACTTACAATGGACATCATCATCATCATTCATCAATTCAAGTCCCTATGCTCTGATTCCCAGGTAAGGGGATAATACTGACTCCAGCTAGATCACTGGAGCAATTCGTGCTGCATTTACCCTTTCAACCCATGCTAGTGAGAGCCTCACTTTTTCAATAAAGGCTAACCTCTTGCACTCCGCACTGTTGCTCTACACACACTGAAGTGGGGGATGGAATATATAATTTGTGTGTAGGTGTGTTGGTTTCACAAAACATCAGAGCAAGCCTAGACAAACACGATTGGTGTATTTAGCCTTCAAGGCCATTTCAAAACCCTGCAACAGCTGAATGAGTTGGTAACAGCAGCAACTGTCAAGACAGGTTGAATGCTTGGCTGCTGCACAACATGGACTCATTGTTTCTTTGGTAGTGTCATGTTACTCCCTTGCAGGACAAACCCCAGCTTGTTCCAACTCCGAACAGAAAAAGTCTGGCATGGGAAAATAACATTGGCTATAGTATAGTAATTGTTAATTATTAGCTGCTTTGATACTATGTGAATTTCTGTTTTGCTGATATAAAAAAAAAAAAAAAGTGTATAGTTTTCGCAAGGACGTGTTTCGGAAAATCCACCTGCTAACGTTGCTAAAAGTTTCATAAAGCTACAGCATACCGTTAATTTAAAATCGGACGTTAAGTGATGTTCACTTCACAATAAAAGCACAGTCAACGTTACATGGCTGGTATGGTCTGATACACATGCTATATTTAGAGAAAGTTCCGTTATTTCATATTCATTCTTTCTTATTGAGGTTTTTTCAATTTAGTATTATCATGTATTGGCGTGTTGTTATCAGTCTCACGTGTATTTCAGTTGTAATTTTATTTCAGATCTGACCGGAAATCACGTCTTATTATTACCAACAGCTTGACGTTGTTCTAGCATAGAGGTGCTAGTGCTACTGACAGCTGACACCATGCCCTCGCTGTCCCGACTTCACACGTAGTTTAACAAAATAACAATTAAGAAGAGAGCCCAGAGTATTCAATGAATTAAGTGGCGAAAAAATAAACGATCTAATAGGTCTTCAACACTCTGTACTAAACGGGCACTGCTGCGTCTTATGTACAGTACCAGGAAGAGACACTAACATCTCACCTTTATGGGGTTAAACACATGGAAATTAAGCAGTTTAGATAAATATAGTTTACACTTGACGAATGTATGAGATGTAGCTGTTGGTTTGCTTGATATCGAAGGAGGATACAGCCGTCAACAACTTTGTTTTCTGTCTAGTGCTCGGCCTTTTCTCACATCGCTACTAGTTTCGCAGCATCGGTTCAGCGTTGCAAACACCCACCCCTCCTGCACCATTTCCGTGTTCTACACGGAATCATTTCCACGGAGCCCGTGCCACGTCAATTAAGGACGAAGGTTTTCCTTTATTACAACGTAACCCAATAAGACATTATAAGTAGCCAGCATTTATGAATGTAAAATGCAATGTGTTGCCAAACACTGCGACATTGTGGCAGGATAACCGGTTAAAGTGAAAGGGTGCATGACGTGTCTAAATCAATGAGTCCAAGACTGCAAATATGTGCAGCTAAAACAACATAACTTACCAAGTGCCACCTCGCAGGCTTTGCGCAATTGTGAATGGTGAGCCTTTTTCACCTCCTTGTCGGCCAGGATCTTTTCCAAAGCTCGTGTAAGGAACATGTTTTTCGTCTTTTTGCCCTCAAACATGTCGCACCGGAATTTAGGGCGAGGTGTGCCTGGTCCCGAGGGGGGCTGCAGCCGCCTCGAATGGCGATGTATTCCTTTATAAATGTCAGCCGCAGAGCCCCAAACAGACAAACATAAATAAACACAGAAGGTGGGGTAAATCCCTCAGATTTCCATTAACAACCTGCCTCCTGCGCCATGTTGGAGAGAGGAAACGACGTCACGTACGTTCGAGAACGGCCGCAGTGAGGCAGCAGGGAGATGAGCGTATACTCTTCAGCTAAGCTTTCGTGTAAGCCTATATGGGCGTATTAAAGTCACATGTGAAATAACTGGCATATATGCATGGTATGAATTAAACCAGCATGCCACATTCAATGTGTGCAGAATTTCTTTATTTTTTTGCTGAATAAAACATTTCCACTTAAATAGCCTACTTACAAATATATGGGCATTATACAATGTAGGCAATTATGTGTGAGAAGTAAGTGCATTTATATAGGGCTGTATTTAGTTGTGTGAATAATAGTGTGAACAGGAAAACTGAGCATCCAATTTGTATTTTTTGAAAGCTAAATTACAGGTTTTCAAAATAACGGAAGACTGGCATTTAAAAAAGAAATAAGCCTTTTTTGTGATCCTCAGATGATATTTGAAGATAGACATGTTTCACTCAAGCCAAATATTACTGATGTAAACACATCTTAAACATCTCAGTCTTCTCCTCATCCTTATTAAAAGGCTTTTTTTCCCCTTTCAGAGCCTGAAATTAGATTCTTTTTTTTCACCCACAAACCCATTTTGTATGGTTATTTTTTCCTCTTCAATATAATCATAAAAAAACGTACGCATAATCTCAAAACATTAATAGCTCAGATTGAGTTATTGTCTATAGTCATTGTTGCTAATATTACTATACCTTTTTGTTCAACTCTGCCATCACTGCTTCACCTCATCTGTGACTGTTGGTGTACCTACGTGTGTAGTATTGCTACACTGCCTTTTACAGCCTTGCGCAACTTTAAGCAAAATCCAGGAAATCTGGCAAATAGACAACACAGATTTGGCAGTTGTGGGCGGCAGAAAGTTCACTTTCACTTTAAGATGTCTTGCATGTCAGTTTCATCGTTTCTGAATCCATAAATAAGAGCAGAGCTGCAGAATCAGAGACTGGATATGAAGAGTGGGGAATAAAAAGAGGAGGATTTTTGAAAGTGTCGTGCTTTAAGCTATCATTTTATAATAAAATGTTCAGTGAGTTTATCATAATGAAAGATATGTGAGTAAATCATGTTTATTATTAACCATCCCTATCAACATCTACAAAACACAAATATGGGATACAATGTGACATTTTGCTGTTTTCAAATAAATACTAGAGATGTAAAGATGAAATTAATGTGATGAACTGAACATTTACTGTGTTATAGAACAACATTTATTCAAGTCAGATGTCATACATTTATTAGAATCTCATATTTAGCACATAAGCTGTCAAAAGTAAACATTTCTGACTCTGTCATTGATCCATACCTGAGTAATGACACAGTAAGCTGCTGAAGTGACAGGTCATTCAATCCAAATTTCAGTCTGAACCAAATAAAAAACAACAACAACAATCTAACAAAAAAATCTCAATTTAAACCAAACCTAAAATTGTCAGGTGATAGCAAATTATGTACACCAACAATGTTGCAGTAATAACGGCATTAATACATTAAAATTAAGCTACTGGCACTTGGTAGGACTAATTTCAAAATAAATCGCAACCAGAATAAAAATAGCAATAGGGTTATTAAAAAATGTTGTAAAAAGTTTGTTTAACATAACACATTTTTGGAAAACATTAAAATCGTAGCTGTTTCTTTTAAAAAAAAAGTGCTGTTCTATCGTGACAAGTGCTCTCATGACCACCATTCAGCTTGTATCATAGAAAAATCTGCATTATTAGTATTTCTGTAAGTGGTGAGCAACACAGAAATTAGGGAAGGAGGAGAGTATTACACACTAGAAAGGATTTAAGCTCAGCACACTGAATTTGCAAGTACTGTTATGGCCCACTGATCAAGCAGGATGCTCTTTGACACCAAATCTTATCTTATTGTATGTAAACAGGCTGGTCACTCATATGATTCATGGGTATTGGCACACACACAGAAAACACCCTCATAAGTTCATATTTCATCAGAAAAGGAAAATAAGACGAACAACCTTAAACACAAGAAAAGCAAATTAAAATGTATGCTTTGTTGTCCCTTCTCAGCTCTTCACCTGATAATATCTGCAAGGAATATGAAATCTCAAAGAAATATGATTTGTTGAGATAAGGAACTGGGAAGGTGGAGCTCTGGCGGGGGACCTACAGTTAGCTTATATATATGGAAATTTGTCCCTGTCTGTTTCACACTTCTTAAGCAGACCTGATGCAATGGCCTTCACTGCCCTCGTAGTCTCAGTACAGGTTGGGCTGATCAGGGACTCGGGCAGGAGGAAGCCGAAGTGTCCTGTATCCCTCAACTCAAAGGCAAACGCATACGGGATCCCGTTTCTGTAGGCCCAGTCTATAGAGCTGCCTGAGCTAACATCTGTGAAAGAGTTAAACAAACAGAATAAGAAAAGCTTAGGACAGTATTTTCTTATATAAGCATTTAGACGTGTAATTATACTTCTGTACTTTGTTCAACTTCTTACTACACTTAAGTAACATTTTGATTGCAAGCCTTTTACTTGTTAATGTGGTCTTGCTACTTTTACTTAACTAAATGATTTGAATATTTCTTCCACCACTGCTGACAACAAATTGATTCAATTTTAGGTGAGTCTGAAAGCATTTCATTCTCATCGATGCTACATTTACATCTGTGCATTTGGATCCTCTCAAGGGGTACGTTCAGTACACTGAGTGAAAGACTAAATTGATCGAGTATTTATAGAAAACTGGCATGTCTCCCTACTTCATAACATGAATGAGGATCTATTTTCCTTGTCGGTAGATGAAAGAAACACAGATGTGGTTGGAAGTAGAGCACAAAGCAACAAGTACCACACAACACATAATCCATTCTTTTACGTTTTCTAAACCTTGAAGATACAATGAAGAGAAATAACAGTACTCACACAGGGTGGTGGAGGCAGGTCCATATCTGTACCTCACTCCATAGGCGGAGTAAAGGGCTGTCACTGCATTATGAGCTGCTGACTCCTGGACAGTGAAAGCAGAAGGCCAGCTCATTAGTGATCCTATCTATGTCTGCACAGTAGGGTTTAATATCAAGGCGTTCCAGTTAAGTAACTCCAACATATAACCGTTTATGGGTTAATTATCAAGCAATGGGTGACTTACCACACAGTGGAAGTTGGGGATAGTGGCATACTTATAGGAATAGGGGTAAAGCAGCATTTGGGCGTAGGCGTGGATGGATATATATGCTTTGACGCGTTTCTTGTACTTGCGCAGGAATTTGGCGACGGCCTTGACTTCAGGTTCAGACTCAGGGAAGGGACCACAATAGGTGTCATCACAGGGATGAGAGGATGCACCTTCCTCTGAAGGAAAGGAAGGAAAAAAAAGGCATTCTCTTCATCACACCAGAATGCATTCAGGGACAGATTTTCAAACTAAACATAAAAGTTAGGTTAGGTTAGTTAAGCTGAAAGTTATCTCAGAACTGACTATGTCCTGTTTAATGCAATTCTTCAGTAGTCCATTACTGAAGTATAAACCGAGGTCTTTTCCATGTAATTGTGTTAAATTCCCATCTTTCATCTATATTTCACATATCACTGACAGTGGGTTCCCTTTAAGAAAAGCTTTTAAATTAAGTATCCAAATGGCCAATTTGTGAGCTTAATATTCATTTGAGAGGGCAAAACTTGGTTCCTCAATTTCTTTCTGTTTCTCAACTCACTTCACATCTCTGTATGTCCGAATGTACTGCAAACATCTCTGCTATATTTTCAGAGCCCTCCCGGATGGATGATGACTCAGCAGAACCCCTCCACCCTTCCACCCGCCTCCCACCAGAGACTAAATGACATTAAACACAGATTGTTGTCACCACACAAATATTTTATCCGCAGCTTACACTGATTAATAGTCAGAAAAGACTTCATCAGCAACAGACTACAAGGAGTGCCTTGCCAAGTTACAGTGTCACCGCGTGCTGTATGTGTGATAGAGATTCAGTTGATTTTCCTCAGATTTCAGTTGAAGTTCAGTGTAATTGAACTCACCACACCATTTCACTTTCCAGTTTCTATTAGCGTCCACTCCCCGGCAGTGGAACTTGTGATTTTTGGACCGTGTTTTCCTCCAGAACCGATCCTAAAAGGGGAAAAAAAGCCACTGTCACTGTTTGTCCCCTGACTTGTCAGACTTATCGAACAAATGGAGCTTCCTGCCATCTTCCAAATAATCCATCTGTCACTCATTTGGATTCCAGATATGTAGACAGTAGATGAGGAGCATTTTCCACTGAAGTATACATAGATTCTTTCACAGAGATGAGGGCTGCATAATGACAAAAACACATTGTTATCTCTCTGCTGTTAAGTTTTTCAATTACTGTATCAGTTCTGATCCACTTGGACACAAAATATTCATCATACTGCCTTAAAATTATTCAAAATCTGTGGGCACGAGTGATTTGATAGCAGTTGTTGTTCTGAATACAAGCACCTGAATAAAATAAAGGTGTTTCTCCTCTGGGCCCTGAATTCTGCAAAGCATTAGAATACTTTACAATCAAAACTTCTGACTCATGCTGTTTGAAAATGAAGGAATGAGCATGCAAGATTTAGTCTGTATTGTGTATGTAGAAAGACCTACAGTACCGTGGTCCAGCTGAAATCATATCCATCCACGTTGAAGACGGGCATGACGTAGAAGTTGAGCTGGTTAAGCAGTCGTCTCATCACAGAGTCATAATGGTATGAGTTGATTGCCTTGAAGTATAACATGAAAACAGTAACATTACATAATTGTCTAATGGCAATATTTTTACAATTAACCGCAATTAATTGCTAACATTAGCTAAGGTCCTAAGGGGTATGGCTGTTGATAGTTATTGTTGATTTTGTTTGGATATGCAAATTATAATTATATAAGGGATATTTGGTCAGACTGTTGAGCTAAAGCTATGCTTTGTGTTAGTTGTTGGTAAACTTACCAAACCTACACGTTCATAGCAACAAAAATGACAAGGGGGGGATACAGTTACAGTTTCATAGGCTGTGTACCTGTGTTACTACATTATCTGGGTCACATAACAGTGATAGAACCAAAAGACGTATCCTGGAATTCTTTAAAAACTGTAATTTGTTTGAAAAAGTAATAAATGAATAATTATTTTTAAATTTGATAGAAAAAGACAATAATATTGTTAATCACAATTCTTTCTGAGACAATTAATTGTACAGCAAAATTTGGAATTGTTACAGCTCTAAATATAATTATAGAGCACCGAGCTAGATTGTGGTCTAATCATACAGTTAAATGTAATTACTATACTATGTTTGATTATTTTGTAACCGTATGCATGATTGCTATCACGGTTCTTTAAATGCACAACTGCAGTAGGTTAATACTCAGACTATAGATGAGGATTTGAAGTGGGGAGATCTTGGCTTTTACCTGCTCTTTAATCAGACTTCGACCAAGGTTAAAATGCTTTTAGCCTTAAACCAAGATGGCACCCTGACCTCCAGTGGCCAACCTTAGTAACTACATGACTGTGGATTCCCATTTTAGGGCACATATTTGAGCCAAGTAGAGCATCTTTGACTGTTTTCCTTCCTTAAATGTTTTCTCTTTTCTTTCTTCATTTTTATGTCAGTGTTCCTGATTTTCTGCTATTTGTCTTTTCCCTTCCCTAGTCACTCACTTCCTACTCCTACTTTATCCTTCTTTGAAGAAGTCCCTACTGAACTTGTAAATCCATCTAATGGTCTTAGGTGAATTAGTCGAGCATTTTAATTTAAACCATCATTATGGAGGCTATTTCAAGAAGTGTCTGCATGCAAACAGAATTACTATAGAGCACAACAAAATATTGTTTTGTAAATGGTACAGTCCAGTGACCGAGGTTAGACAAAGTAAGCTTTAGAATGTGCATGTGCTTCTTTATAGTGGCACGTTTACATTATTTGCTACTCAACATCAGCTCATTTGGTTACTAGAGTTTAAAATATTTCTTAGCATTTGTTTAAGACTTTTTCAAGTATCTGTCAGTTGAGGTCTATCATGCAAGAATTACGCAAAAAACGGCTGAGACTCAGTGCTCTGCATTGATATTCATTGACTTTTCCTTTAATTATCTTAATGCTCTGGCACTGTGTTGCAAATCCCACTCATCTGGCATCTATGAAGTATAAAACAAGCCATTAAAGGTTCTTGCAGTTAATGTCTGGCTCTGGTCTGGTACCGTCCTCACTTCAGAGGGTAGTATTTAAGACCTTAAGGGTGTGATGGAACTTGTGTGCACGCCTAGGGTTGTGTTCAACATCTGAACAATAAAGGGTAATCTTCAGTATTTGCATGACTGTGCATGACGAGTGAACAGATGTTCACGTTTTGTTGAGGACCCCAGAGACCAAACATCACAGACTTGCTAGCTACAGCCTATCATTTAGATATGTGTTGACACATGCATTGATGCAAACAATGCATGCAATTTAAACAGTGTTTTTATATTCAAATTTGCAGACTAGAAAAACAAGAACTACCTCTTTGACAAACCATTGGCAGAAAGCAGGTCCTATCCACTCTCTGGCATGGACGCCACAGTCGATCCAAACGGCTTTCTTCTGATGACGACTTCTCTTTCCTATCTGACAGGAGACGAGCACTGTCAGTTTAAGAGTAGTATGAGTGTGCATGTGCACGCATCCGTGTGTCATTTTCTTTGTGTGTCTCATACTTTTTCTCCTACCTGAAGCACATAAAGCGGTTTACCCTCATACGACTTCCCAATGGAGAACATGTCAACCAGGTCAGTGTGGGTTCTGTTCATCTCAAACATCCAGCTCTGGATCTTAAGAACAGCACATAATGCAGAAGAGTGAATATCACTCAAGGACTTGTTTACAAAGTTTTCAAGAGTAAATGGGAAAAAAAATAATGGTTTAATGTGCATTTAACCTTTCAGACAATCTGAAAAAACCTTCTAAGACATACTCCATGTGCCTCTGGAGTATGTGCATTTGTACGTGGTTGTATCTTTGTCTGCACAATGTGTCTGGTCTGCACACACACACACACACACACACACACACACACACACACACACACACACGTAAGCGTGCGTTTCACAGCGAAGGAGGGGATCAAAGTTAAGAGTACTAAAGATTTGTGTAGGCTCTCAGGATCTGTGTGTGGAATTTATGCTGCTTCATAGGGCCTGACAGATTCATGAACCAGTAGCCTAATCGACCTGGGAAAATAAACACTCTACTGTGAAGTGTCTGAAGTAGAGTGCATGTCTCTGTGTGTGAGAGCATGCGGCTGTGGGAGAGAGACCTGTGGAATGGGGTAATTGGGAGTTTGAGAGCACCTTAGAGACGATGTTTGTTTACTCTGTGTGCATTCGATTAGAGAGCGAGAGATAGGTAGGCAGGTCGACGGTGGGCTTCACATCTACCTCTTCCAGAGAGTGGTAAACCTCGTAGTCATACTGAGACTCTGACCTCCGCTTGCGAGAGGAGCGATATCCCGTCTGTTTTTCAATTTCCTTCTGCAGATTGGAGATAAACACCCTGTGGATAGAAGAGACGGAGTTAGACAGAAACATGATAGAACCAAAAGTCCCAAACCCAAATAGATCACTTTACAACGAGATACAGTATATGCCAAAGAAAAGCAGCAAATCTTCACATACAGCAGCGACACAGTATTTCATTATTTATTAGAGTGCAGGTCATATATACGTCTGTAAAACATTAAATAGCATTAATAATTACTGCAGACATTGTCTGTTTGTGTCTCTGTACACAGCATAAACTCTAACTTTTTGAAGAATTGTATTGTTGACTCATTCCTAACACCGATTTTGCAACTGCTCTCACTCATCCTCTTCTTTTCCAACATCCAAACTGGATTTCTACATCAGCACTCCCCCTGTTTGATAGCACAGATGACACTAGCTGTAACACTGCTGTCTATCAGTCAATGAAATGTGTTGAATGAGTCAAAACCATCATTATAACCATCATTATCTGTTTATAGACTGGTCTTACATCTGATCAGACCTCTGCCTCTTCACTGCCCACTACAACCTAAAACAGCCGATGTGATCCGGGCAGCCAGACTCTCCTAAAATACACTTCCTCATGGAGGTCCTTATATGTACATTTCTATCCATAACTACTTCAATAACACTAAAAAAGCTAGCTTATTTCCCCAAGAGTAAAATGAGATCTTTGACGCATCATTCCCTCAAAACCCAACCACCTTCCAAAAAATGTCCCCTGCAGTGTGAACCATTTTCTCAGTCAATCAACACAGAGTACAAAAAAACAACCTCATTCTCAGATCTGAAATTCCTCCCTTAGGACAGAGATGACAATGGAATTCTTTCTAGCTGCGGCTGCTTTGATAAAACTCCATCATTTCAATGTTAATTTTGATGAGAGATGGGGTGGGGAGATGAAAGGGCGGCTTTTGGAGCAGATTGGGAGAGGGGCTCTGATGTACTGTGTGTGTGTCCCAGATTTGAGGAAGCTCTTTTGCATGCAAAGTATGGCCGACTCTGCATGTGCAAATCATATATTCTGGCTAGGGAAAGCTGGGTAATTGCAACGCCCTTTGGATAACAGATGTGTCTCCGGGTGTAGACACTCTGCTAACAAGATTACCAAATGTGTTAAAGTATGCATGTGTACTGTAGTATGTCTGTGTATTTGTGGCCGGTGGTCATTCCATTCTTACCGATAATCAATATGTTCCTGCTTTAAGCGTGCATGTAAACCTCGCGTGTCATTGCGTTTCACATGGACATCCACAGTGGCATTTTGACAGATTAGAGTAGCACTGTTGGGCTGCCAGAAGTCCACCTGAAGAAAAAAGGACAAATATATTAGAACAGGGAATAGAGAGACACAAACACCCTGCAGGATTTCATTATGAGGGGTAGGAGAAGGCGATATATATATAAAATCAAAATTGCAATATCATTATCGTGAGATAATATAAGGAAAATCAATTGAGAAACTGTTCATGGTCAAAAGTAATCTGACAGGAATGTCTGTTTTTGGCGAATCCAGCAAATTAAATACCAGGCATATTTCAAAATACTTCATCAAATTGATGCAAAAATCCAATATTGATCCATGCAGTAGCTCTGCTAATTCATTTTCAGCATTGCCGCCAACCCATACACCAAGAATAATAAAGAGATAGCAACCACGTTGTAAACAGATCAAAATCTCCACTACATATTGTTATATAATAATAATAATAATGAAACAGTTTTGATTGATTTGTTTGAGGTAACACGAGGCAAGGGTATACTGTGACACTAAAATCTGAGTCTGTGGCCAGTTGTGACTGAATCATTTTAACTAATTGTGGAAACATTACATTTTATAATGATGTTGACCATAATCTATACTGTATTTAATGTAGATCTGTTATGTTTTGGCTGATACCCACTTCCACTTAACAAAGTCAGTATGACACATGATACTGATCCGGCTAAAAAACTAAAGTAAAGTTAAAGGTTAAAGGTTCAGAAAAAGAATTTACCCCAAAAAAGACTACTACGTATTATTTTCTCTGGTGAATGTTTAAAAATAGCACCAAACATTTGGTGATGATGACCACATTGTTTTGTTAAGACCTGGACAGTTTAACATTCCTCTAGTCTCTACCTTCAAGCGATGGACTCAATCAGCGTTAATGGGGCAAAACACACTCTGATGTGTCCCATTAACAACCTGCAGTGAATGACTCAACCTCTGCTTTCCTCTCTACAGTTTGACTCCGTATTAGCAACAAAAATCCTGTCTTACCACGGCTGTTATCAGGCTGTGAAAGTCGGGTCTGTTAGCTTTAGCTGAAACAGCTAGCCCACCCATATAAACACAGACATCATGTGATAACTGATAAAATAACAGCTAGAGCTGACCTACAAATGATACACACAGTAGTCACTGCAGGGACTAGAATTCTGTATAGTCAGTGTGTCTGCAGACATGTGTGAACGTCCTCAGCTGGCTTTCATTTTGTTCATGGGGCAGAGACATGCAGGCTGGCACACATGCTTGTTAATGTGTCAATTGGTTTAATAGTTTACAGAATGCATACCATTTTATTTAACTTTGTTTAGTGCCAGAGGGATAGAAAATCCTCCACTGGAATGTTTGGTGCCCTGGAGTATAAACCACTCTGTACTGCTGCACTTTTATGGCGTTTCCAAATGGTTAAGTACCCCAAATGTTTCAGCTCCGCCAAACAAAACAAAAAGCACGTAGGCCTAAAAGGCACTTAAATATCTTTGATCAGATAATGCAACTCCTCACAAACAATTCTCTCAATTTAAAATTTTATAGCTGTATTTATGAGCCCTAAAGATTTTTCGTCTGTATTTCAAATCTTTTGTCTCATTTTTAATGTGATCCTTCTTTTTTATGTGTGTGTCTGTGTATACAGGGTAGCTATAAATTGCATTTGTGTTGTTTTGGTTGATGTAACACTGACGTGGGCAGAACAAGAAAGAAAAAGTTATAGTTCAATAAAAAGAGCTGGCAGATGCAGTGAAGCTGTTGCTTTAAGTAAAACACAACACACCAAAGTAAAACACATTTTTAAGAGAATATGTATTATAATCAAAATACCAGCTGTTGGCTTCACTACCGGATATTGGATGCTCTAACATAAAAATGAATAGTTCAACATTTGGGGAAATACGTTTATTCACTTTGTTTGCTGAGAGTTCGATTAAAAGACCAATACCACTCTCCTGTGCATACAGTGAATACGAAGCTACAGCCAGCAGCTGGTTAGCTTAGCATTAAGGAAACAGGAAACAGGGGGAAACAGCAAGCCTGGCTCTGTCCAAAAGTAACAGAATATGACGACCAGCAACTCTGAAGCTCACTAATTAACACTTTATATCTTGTTTGTTTACAGTTTTTTTCTGATTGCTAAACGACAGTGGGCACAACTGGAGTCACATGTGCAAAACTCAAACTACAGTCTGCACTACCAACAGTCACCTGAACTAAACAGTTCACATCACCTGAAAAACTCATTCAAAGCAACACAACTCTTAACACACGTCTCAAAACAGGCTCAGTGCAGCCAAACACTATGCACAAGCCTCACTGAGATAACACACACTGTCACTCAGAACACACTGAGGGTAAAAACACTAGCGTCAAACACCAATACAGAAATTACAAACTTTTTCATCTTTACTGTTTGAACAATTTGAGTGACTTGACACTACTCAACAGTTTATTTAAGGAAAAAATATAGATTGTATAGCATACCAATTTTTACATAAGGTAAACAAGAAGGAATGAAAATCAGCAGTTTTCTTCAATAAAGTATTTTGTCTCTAGTAATTTATGGAATTACTGGGGAAAAAAACTAAAAAGGTACATACATAACAGTACCAAAGAATAGTGTGACTAATCCTGCCTCTCTCCAGCATCATGTGGCAAGTTTTCTTCATCACATTGGATGTCTTCATGATCTCTAAATACAAATGAATGTGGTGTTTCTATTGCTTTCACCTCCATTACTTTCTGAAAAACAGTAAGAACGCAGTTTTACTATTGTAAAGATATAATGTTTTTCACTTTTTTTTATAGCTGTGTATATAACCTCAGATATCTTACCTGGACATATTGGTATCTTTGCTCTTTTACCGGTTTCTCTCAAACAGTACAGTGTATAATTGTTTCATTCTTATTTGGTGTTTGTATACAAATAAAGGCTTTCTGAGCTTTCTCTGTATGAATACCGTATATGTTCACTAACTAGTCTAAAACAAGACACCTGCTTAGGCTTTCAGCTAAAATTGCAATCAGCAGTGTTTGATAGGCACCAGACTGAAATCTATTCTGTTTTGAATGTGTGGTTTACAGTTTTGACAGCAGTGTGTTAGTATTTGAACAAAGTGCTGTAAATCTACAGTGTTGTGCACGTTGTGGTTAAAGTCATGGGATAAGTGTGTAGAGTTTTGAAAACTGTGTTCAAGCAATGAAAAAACGAACTAGAGTTTGGTCCACCTGAATTGCTGCTGTGCAGACTGTAGTTAGCGTTTTGCACATGTGACTCCAGTTGTGCCCACTGTTTAGCAATCGAAAAAAACTGTAATCTGTAAAAAAAAAGTTCAGTTGTCAACACAAGGTTGCCAGGCGTAAACCCGAGGAAGTTAGTTTCCAGTCCTAAAGCGAACCGGCTGCTGGCTCCAGCTTCATATCTGTATTTATCTAACTCTTGGCAAGAGAGCAAAATTGTATTTTCTAAAATGTCTATGTCCACATGTCAGTTTCCCTCCAACGGCAGGACAGAGAGATGATGTCATCAATAGACAAATGCTGAAACTGCTCCATAGACAGTAAATAATGTAATAATTTGTAGGAAGCAATGACAGCAGCCATAGTGGTTGTGATATTGGTGCATCTGTTTAGCAGATTTAATCCCTGGAACACATCAAACTAACTTCTATGATCCAGGAAAGAGACTACCACTCATTCTGTCATCGCTCCCCTCAAACAACAAGGGCTCACTGGAGATTTCTCTTTATTTCAGTTTGGGCTCTGAAACAATTAGCTGATTAATTGATCAGTTGATCAACAGAATCAGCTATTTTGATAATCAATTAATTCTTTAAAGCTTTAGTGCGTAACTTTTTGATATTAATAAATGTCTATTACATTCAAGCCATTGCCAAATGAGTTCCTACAAAACTAATTAAGACTCATCAGCACAGCTCCACAAAACTTTATTTCTCAGTATGCGCGCAGAAACTCGAGTAACGATAATTAGAGTCCATCATGTTTTTTTAATCCTCCGTGTCCTCCTTGGCTACTAGCAACTGTGTGGAGGGGGCTTGTATCATGTCGATGCGCCAACAGTTTTGTTGTCATTACTTCTGAATTCCTCATGGGGGAGACAGAAACTACACACTATAGCTTTATGTCACTTATCAAGCCATGCATAATTCCAGCTTCTCTATTGTGACAATTTGCTTTTCTTTCTAACATCTGGGGTTTGGAGTGTTTGTCAGACAAAATAAGACATTTAAAGCCATCACCTTATGTTTTAGAAAATTATAGATGAAGTTAAACTATAGATCAAATGATAATTGATAATGATTAAACAGTATCAACAGTCAATATCTTGAGTCCCCTTTCAGGTACAATCATAAACATGTTCTCCAGGAGCTAAAGTGGTAATTATTAACGTTTTGTGAAAATCCAACATGTACTGTAGAAATATCTTATCTTGACAATGCATACATAGCTTTGGTGAAGGTATTTGCTCTACTGGGTGCATTCAGGAGCTGTTGTGTTTTTTTCTCTAGGCTGCCCAGAGTTCACCTGTGAGTCAAAAAACACTGCATCCAGGACTGCGAGGTTTAATTTAAACCTGTATTAAAGCTTTCTCTAGATCAGACTCTGTCCAATGATGGTGGCTTTCACAGCTCGTGCTGTCTGTCATTAAGGTTGCTTACATTTATCCTAAACTGTTGCTGCTTCTAGAAACATTGATTATTGTGTACCAGACGATTTTTCTTGGGAATGACCAACCCACCAACAGGTGTTTGGAAAAAAGCAAAAGTAAAATCGTTCACGGGTTTAGGTTAAATGTAATGTAAAGCGTGGAGCGTAGCCAAACAAAAATTTTGGATAATTACTCAAAGAAATTGGTTATTTTGTTGCTGATGGATCTGATTCTTGATTCTCTTGCATTCTGTAGTGGCCAGTAGTTGTTTATTATTTGACCCCATGTCTAGCCTGAGGCTGAAAAGTTTGACTCTGGCACTGGAGTGCCTAAGCTACTGAAAACACAAGTCCACAGCTGTCCAAACAATAGGCTGCCACTGCCTCGGTTAGCCTTGGAGCACCGTGTCCGCTGCCCTTACATACGTAAAGCTTCGGCCAGGTCCCGACCAGCACCCTGGCTCTCTCCTACTATCCCTCACCACAAATCCTAAACATTTACTGAATCCTCTTTTTTGTCCTCTTCTGTTCATTCCCTTTTCAGAGCTGTATTGGTTCTGGACCACTAAACAAAAGCCTGACCTAAACCCGAACAGATGCCTTCCATAACTGTTGGTGTGGCATCTGGCTGCACAAATACAACCCAAGTGAACCAAACTGGAGAAACGGACCACGCTGCCACAGGGCTGTGGCACATTGAAATCTCTGCAACTCTCCCAAAGAGAGTCTCCAGAAAGTTTCATATTTTACTTTCTCAATTAGCTGTTCAACTATGTTGTCTGAAAGTTTTATTTAAATGGAGCAGTTATTTCAAGGAAATTGTTCCAAACATATGAAATTGTTAGAAAAATTATGATACATACTTTTTCTCTGATTAGTATTAAAACTGTTTGCATTATAACAAAACAAAACACTGTTGCTGCTGTCGCAATCTGGTATCTGGGAGCCACTGTCTTGTCCTTGTCTGGAGCACGGTGTGATGCTGAGGAAAGAACAGGCGCTCCTTGACTGAGTTAACTGACGACATTGACTCTTTATTACGACTAAAGAGTTTTATCACATTCTACGTTGTATTACAAAAGCTGTTGTAGAAAGCTTATTCGTCAGTCACTTTCTGTACTTATGCTGTGAGTGCTGTAAACTGACTCTACTTGTAAGTAAACAAACTTTAATATAACTTCAGTGGTTCCGTCTATCCTTTGATAATGTAAATTATTCTAACACAAATCAACAAAACTAACTAAAAACGCTCACAGAGCTTTGCCTCTATTTTCTCTATAATTAGTAGAAGATTACATAGTTCTTTCCAGGAAACCTCCTAGAACATTATTAGGAAACAGACCCATACAATAAAGTGATGTGAGATGGCAATAAAAGTTAAACCTAAAAAAACTTGTAAGTGGGCCTTGTGTTTGGATTATAGCATTACTGTTTTATTTCAAAATGAAATCTAAATTCTGTTTCAAAGCCCTCTCCACACTGCCATGATAAACAATTCTGATGGAGAAATACTGAATTAGTTATTTAATTAGTACATTTTAAATCTAAAGTCTACAAATACTGGAATCAGACTTAAAAAGTGTACGCTTTTAATCGTGGAATACAAATATTGATTTACTGATTCAGATAAGTATGACATAAGGCTGCCATGTCTTAGAAACCTTTATGCTATCAGAGGTTTTTGTTGTCTTTGATCTATTAGTCATTGGTTATTACTGGAAAAAAGAATCACCTGCATCACTCTAATATTCACAAATATGCTTTGGTCTTTCATAAGCATGATTCCTCTAAATGCACCATTCATCTGCATCTGCGTAATACTGAAAACGCTGATTTTTAGTTAAATCAACTGTTCAATGAATTATTCAAATAAATTCTCTGACTATTTGCTGCACAATAATGTCTATAATTGCATCATGGTTTTTATGCTTTACAAACAATCTTTGCTGCGTATTTGCAAACTAAAACAATGTGCAAAGGAAGGTCATCTATGCTCCTGAGGCTGATGGGTAATTACTGCCAAATGAATTTGGGAAAAGAAGCAAAGCTTCGTGTCCTCCAGGGATTCCCTTATTTCAGTGTCTTTGAAACACATGTTCATACAGTTTGTAACTGCAAGAGATCCAAATATTCAGACGTCATTATGAAGAAGTCTTTTGTATTCCTCCCCCATTTCTTCTCCTGGGGTTTCTCCTTTCAACAGTATCTGGCTCTTTCAGACAGGGAATATGTCCTGACTGTGACGGATGACCACACTCGGCTGCTCGTTGCCTCTCTGTCCCCAGCCCTCTGTCACATCACCCCGCTTTTACCACCAGCGTCACGCCTCACTCTGTCTGTGACTGCTGTTCAAGTGTCAAAGAAAAGACCACTAAGGGACTATAGGCTGGTGTGAGAAGAATAACAACTGATATGACATTTTAATATGGCATTTCAGAAAACACACATAATAAAATAAAACAAAACACAATAAAAAGTCAAAACAACTTAAGTGAAATTATTTAAAATGGAGTCTGATGATGAATACAGTCATACATATAAGTCAGAATAGTGAGCAGTGTGTATGTGTGTGTGTGTGTGTGTGTGTGTGTGTGTGTGTGTGTGTGTGTGTGTGGTGGGGGTGGGGGGGCACCAACCTTCATGTGTCCCAGAATTTTCTTGAGCACTCGGACCTCCTCATCATTACTCGGGGTTATCCTGAAGACTTGATCACTGCAAAAACAACAGAGCTCTTTTAAGTGCTGGGTTCAAAGTGCCCCAAAGGGATTTTCACCGCACTAAAATTGACTGTAACAGGCCTTGGATCAATTTTCACTAAGTGCACATCATTTCAAAAACATCTAGGCCGTGAAGTCACAGGTAATGCTACCTGCTTTTGTGCTGATTGAAGGTGACACTTATAATAACAGATGTTTGATGGTGAAATGGGTGGGTCCTCTTTCAGAGTCCTATAGATGACTGGGTCAAACCTCAGTCAAACAAGCTGGGTGAGACCTCATTAAAGGATTATATTTCATCGTTTCCAGCTCTGCAGGTAGCACCTGGAACTATTCTTTGGTGGATACAGTAGCAGCAGCCGTTTCACATTTTCACACATGATATATGAAATACAGTATATCCCTCATATACTAATATGTGAATGTAGATAGATGTGAAAAACACCTGAACATATGAACAAGTATAATCCAATACTTTAATGTGTTTGACAGTGCAACATTGTTTTGTTCAGGTGTATAGTGCTTATACACAGAAACCAAATCATTTAACATAAAACTGTAATGTGAAGGCCGAAACACCGCCGAGGTGTTTGGTTGGTTAAAACCACAGAAACCACGTTTTTTTTTTTTTTTTTGAATTCATAAACAAGATGAGGCTTAAATAAAGCTGTAGTGGACTGAATTTAAACATCTGTGGTCAGATAATAACACTTAATTAAATTGTGTTAATTGAGAATCAAAAAGAATTTCATTTTAGTTAAATGCAGAAAAACGTGAATTCTTTTGTTATGGAATACAATTAGAGATTAGTTATAATTCATTATAAAAACAGAATTACACAGTAATATTATTCTTCACATATTGGTCTTGGCACATAACTAAAACAAACATTTAAGTAGATAGATAAGCTTGAGAGCCTGCAAACCACATATTTTATATTAAAACAAAGACACTCTTTTATCCTCACCATGAGTCTCACATAGCGTTGCTTTCGCTCTGCAGATCCTGGGGTTGACCTTAGAGCTAACACGCTGCCAGTAATTCATTACAGTCTCTGTGTCTGCCCTGTCTGTCTGCCAGGTTGTATATGTGTCCACTTCCATGTCTCATGTTCTTTTTAGCCCCTTTTGTTCTCTCTCTTGGTGTCATCCTCTCTCATGTTTTGCTTATTTCAAATAGCTTTTTACAATGTGTCACGCAGGAAGTCGGGCCCCCTAAACAAAGGTGGCAGTCGGCCTCTTTAAGGTTTTGAGGAACAAAAGGGGTCCGGGTGTCCCACGCGAGTGGCTGGCCACCCCATTTCAGTGACCACCACAACAAAGTGTCCAAAAACAGCCTGTTTCCATGGCAACGATGGTGATAGAAGACAGACTTTAAAGCGGACAGGCAGTCATTTTTGGAGGTAAGAATATAGTTTGCATGTGATAGAAATGAGGTAAAACTGAATCTAGACAGACTGCAAACTTTAAAAACAAGCCTGTATTATAATATATAATAATAATATAGTCTGCCTGTGTGAAAAAAAAAAAAAAGGGGGTTTTTTTTCCTGCATACCACATGCAAGAAAATGCAAGCATTGCATAAAATACAAAGTGACCCACTGTAGCTCCACTGTGAATTCACATTGTGACATTTCTCAATATGAAAATATTAAAGACTGTTTTTGTTACAGTGTTGGCCTGGTAAAGGCTTTTTGCTTTGAATCTACCAGCTGCAGGGCTCTCGGAGCTAAAGCTGTCCTTAAGTTGTCAGTCTGTTGACTCCCACAGCAGTTCTCTCTCTGGGATGGAAGCAATTAGTTTCAAACCAAGAAGTTGACTCTCAGCAGTGTTTTGATACTGTAATATAATACAATACAATCTGTTAATGAATGATATGAAATATTTTGACAATGGAAGTCTTCCTTTTAGTCTAAAGGCTCATTGTGAGGCTGACATAAACAACACCCACCACATCCCTGATTTCTGAGTGAAACAGGACCCCCACAGTGCTGCACATTGGGACTTGTTCTGTCAAACCAGAGGTGGTGTGAGGCACGTAATATTTGGACTATATCCAAAATATATGTTGTTTAAGACAGATGAGGAGGGGGAGATGTGGTCTCCCTCCTCTTATTATGATAAATTGCATTAAAAGCTCTTTTGAAAAACAAACCATAAATCCTTACATGGTACAGTCATGTCCTCTACATGTCTACACACATTACTATGCGTCCAGCTCCAGGTGGTCCCATTGGAGACCATCTATTAGGCTACCAGCTACTTTTAGGGGCTATAAGTGGGGAGGTGTGTGAGACAGACTGATATGCCAGGACTTTTGATAAAAATGACAAATTTATTCTCTCTTGTGATTACAGAAACACATGGCTACATAAAGAGAGCTGGGAGTTGCTGCCATCTTACAGCTATACTTTCTTAAATGAATACTTTAAGCAGTTTGACAGGCCACTTTTTCTGCAAGCATCCCCAGTGTCATCCGTGCCTATCATGAACAATCTGAATGCCTTACTGCAGCACAGCAGACAGTCTTATCCAAATGCCATCAGACAACAAGATCAGTGTAGAGTAAACGTTAAACATTATATTATGTCTCAAACAGGAAATATGTCCCAAAACGATGAGGAAGATTGTGAGCATAAAGACGTTCTTTGTTCATACTCTCAACTCAGAACATAAGATAGAACCCGTTTCTTGCTGTAAAGTCTCTGCAGAAAAACTCCTGATAGCAACAGAGCGCTTTTCCTGTAGAATGAAAGCTCTCGTGAGCCCCAGAAATGAATGGGGGGTCTTTACTCACCCTGCGTAGCGGTTGCTGTAGAGATAGGCAGCGACGGGACATAGCACGTTACCGCACATTATCACACATGCCAGCAAAACGGAGGCGCGAAATGCGCTCCTATGGTCCAGTACCATCCTTGGCCAGCAGATCAAAGACGGAGGATACCGATGAGGCTACTTTGCAGGATGCACGCCAACTTATCGGAGAAGAAATGTGATTGACTCGGTCCAGCGCACAAGTCACTTTTTCGCCGCGGTGCACTCTCCAGTAGTTGTCCCTCTGACACAGAAGGTGCAAAAGGTGCGAAAGTCGGTCATCTGGCACAGGGGGAGCATTTAGCACCTATTTGAAGCTGTGGAGGGAATTACAGGGTAGCAGCTCTTTTTAAAATGAGGAGGACCTGAGTCACGTGGCCCGGTGTCGGAGAAGTTGGTAACTGGATCCCTGATCAACAGTGTGCTCTAAGGGATCAGCTATAGTGAGCCGGGAACACATGGACACGTTCACCAAATGAAAATGATGTTTCTTTTAACATGTTAAGTGATGCATACCGTTTTGTGTGGCGACATGAACTGTATCAAGTAGCCTAACTCATCTTTATCACTTCAGAACAACAGGCTTATTCTTCTAGTGTTCTCAGCTCAGGTCCTTTGAAGAAGACACTCAGCTCTTGTCTTGATAAAACTGTCAAATGTGTTGTGCTGCTGTCCACTGGACCATCTGGATTATCCAATGATACCCTGACCCATCTATATAATGATGGCCATGCAGTTCAGACTCTAACAAAGTAGATGTCATCTGCACAATTGTGTTTTTCTTATGCATTTCTTGTTATAAATTGACACTAAGAACAGCAGGATGTCCCAGTGAAAATCCTATTATAGTGCCATCATGTCACCAAACTTGACCAGTACAAATTAAATGTACTGCATGTCCCACGTGGGATAGGAAGAACATAATGAATCCAGAAAACAATAAAGGAGTATTGTTCATTCAGACATTAAGAGCCCATTGAGCTCCTGGATCCTCGGCTTCCTGTCCGCTTATACCTCTTCACCTCAAAGCCATGACTGATAACCAGCTACCAGGTCTGTCAGTGCCTTGGCGTGGCTCCACCAGGAATCCCTCTGTGAAGTTTAAGGTGGCTCTCCCTGTTATTCCAGGCTTTTCGTTCCTCCGTTTGATCCTCTACTTATCACGCAACACAGTGATTAAATGTCTAAGTCAACTGCCAGCCTTTTCCTTTTGTGATTGCATGGCAGCAGCACATTTTTCACATGCTTCTCTCCAGTGTCAACATTGCGCCACCTGTTTTACACCCAGTTACTGTACAACAGACCCCAAACCGCTCCCTGCTCGCTGCACATAGACATTACAGTATGCAGTTTTTGACAACACGTAGTTCATTGCACAAAGAAGAAGTGGAATTAGTTGTGATAATGATATTTGCAGAACACAGGTGCTCAAATGAGCATAGCAATAAATAGTTTGATGACTTGAGGATGGAGTTTGTGGAGTGGGCTCATTGTCTCTTGCATTTAGTTCTAAACTCAGGATGGGCCAAAAGATTTATTGATGATACAAACCTGAGACTAATAGTAAATGGCTTTGAGATAAACAGTAGATTTGCAGCCATTTTCCATTAGCTATTAAACACACTCAATATTGTTTTATTGATTTGATACTTCATGACTTTTCCTATACTTTAATGAGAATTGTTAAAAACAAAACATGATTTGGAACTGATGGCATGTTTCAGAAGCCCACTTCAGAAAATTATGCATTACTTCTGCTTGGCTTCAGCTTTAAAGCTTTAAAACTTTAAAGCTACTCAGCCCAAATCCCAAATAAGTCTATTTGGATATCTGTAACTGGAGTTTAACGGCAGTTTAAGAGGGAATAAGACGATTATGGGATTCACAACATGACCCCAAACACAAGTATCGTCACCATGTGGAATAACATACTGTACATTTTTTTTGTGCGTATGACTTTTTGGCAAGCAAAAGGAATGAAATGTTCCCTTATTTGGTGAAATAACAATGCTTTATGGTCATTTCTGTATTTCATCACCTTCATCAAATGTGCAAGCCCATGGGAAGAGTCATAATTTTCTGCATATTTACAATAGTTTAAATAAGGTAAGATAAAAAGAAAAAAAGGAAATACATTATTTTGCAATTATTATCAATATTATTTTTTATACATGCCTATAGCAGTTTGGTCTGTGATGCCAAACAAGTAAGGAAGGAAAGCCAATGTCAACAAACTCAAGGGTTAAAGGGATCTTAGTTTCTTATTTACTATACATCTGTGAAGGGCACTTTTGAATAACTTCAAAGATGTTTCAGAGAGTGAATACATTGCTGGTTTAGACACCATAAAAAAATCCACATCTTTATTGGAAAATCTCGTCAAATCGTAAATTGAATGTACCAAGGTTTAAAGAGGGGTTTTCTGACTGAGCTATTTTTCAAAAAATAACATAAACCCAGAAAGTGTTTTTGAGCACCGCGACCGCCGCACACAGAAGCATATTCATAAAATGCTTGCTTTGCGTTCCATGTATATCATGTTCAGGGATTTGTGGGAAGAGTTGAAATGCTTGCATGTATAGGCTGTTAAATTGGCTGATCATTTAAGCGTGATGTGTTGGTCGCGGAGACGTAGGTTGAGGGCAACGCCGGGAGTCAGTGTGATGGTCTCTGTGTTGTTTTTAACACACAGGAACGCAGACCTGGGCGTGTGGCACTGCCTTGGGCTGTGGTCTGTGGGAAGGTGAAGAACCAAGCATCTTTCAGAGCGAACGCTGTACAATCTTAGAATGGCACCGAGGTCCAATAAATAACCATGTTCCTCTGTGAGTCTCAAACCGCGCTGAGGGGTGTGAATGAGCTCTTTGATAAGCATGCAGTCAGAGAGCGGGGCTTGCAGTGGTTGTGGTGTTGATGAGGGGGGGGGGCCTCTGGTCAATCTGTGGGGCTAACTGCAGCTCTTTGTGATGCCTTTAGGGCTTCTGCAGGATCTGATTGATCCCAGCTGACCCTGAGTGCACATCTATGACTTTTTGACCCTGAGAGGAGAAGTAAAGAAAATGAGTAGAGGGGATAGAGGCGGTTAAAGATGGTGCACACAGTCTGGGAGGCTGCACAAAGTGGACCATTTGGCAGCCAGAATAATGAGTCACTCTCACAATGAATGGAGAATTTAGGGGAAGATAATCTCGATGAAGAGAACCTTCGTTTGCAATAATCCATCATCGTGAGACAAAAGATGAAACATGAGTTACACTAAGCTTTGCTCAGATATCTGCAGCCCACACATTTCCATGTGTTAGATTACAACGCTCAAGGACTTGCTTACAGTAAGATAAGTCAGTGAAGTTGGGACTGAGAGGCAAAATGAAGAACAGGGGGCCTTGGCAGCAGAGAAAGGGTGCCAAGGAATTAACGGGTGATTCCCAACCCTTGAGTCCATTGAGAAATGAGTGAGTTTTCCCATTTAAAAAAAACTGACTGTCTGAAAAGGTAAAACTATTATAATACAGTAATTCATAAGAAAAAAGAGGAACATCTAAAAAAAAAATTTTTAGTGGTTTTAGTAGTTTTTTTCAGTTTTCCTATCAAATCTTGCAACCCTTCAGATTTATCTTGCAAGCAAAAATTTAAGTTCTGAATTAAATAGGTTCAATGTCCTCTTATAAATATTGATGAGAAAAGGGGTTGGTGAACATTTACAGAGCGCTGGAAAACATAATTAATGTTGCTGAATTACCCTCCCAAAAAGATTGAATCATGTGACAAGACCAAACACGAGGTACAAAGGAGGCAGTGTGTAACTTAGTGCACACAGAGGGAATTGAATTTGCTTAATATTGAAGGTGTGATAAAAGTCTATAAAAATATACGAAAAATTGCAAGTGTTTCACATAGCCAATTACAAATAAACACAGATTTAAGTGAATTTACTCCAATCGTCCTCATTAAGTTAAATTGCCAAGTCTCTCTTCCAAAGTGATTTAGTCCTTTCAGTGGATTCTGTGGAAAGAGAGTTTATGAAAAAGGAATATAAAGTGATTACTCCTCCCATTTTTAACAAAACTTATTCCACATTGCATAGAGATGGTATATTTTAAATCTTAGAAAACTGTGGATTTGAAGAAAAAGCAGAAAAGTAAGCTAAAGGTATTCCATATATAGTTTGAATCAGATGAATTAATATTAAACTTTTTTTCTCCCAGCAAATCATTGATAATCCTAATGTCTTTCTCATACCATTGATTGAACATATTGCGTCCTCTATGCCTGTTGAGAACCGATCATTTCTCTTTAGAGAGATGCCTTGTTATTTCTACCACAGTATCTGAAAATCATGCCGGGAATCTATACAGTAATAATACTTATTACTAGATTTTGATTAATAGCTGCAGGGATGTAAGTGGTATCCATGTGATAGTGATATCACTACTTTGTATTCACATAAGTCACTCAGGAAACAGAAACTTGGCAGAAAGAGGGGAAAACAGGTTAACTACAAAACTTTAAGAATAATATATAAATTAGCAACAAGCCAGGACTTTATTAAAGCGCTTATCTTGACTGCATGTTGCGCACCACTGCAATATGAACTAGTGCAGATTAACCATAATGCAGAGATTGTTACTTCCTATGACCTGAAGCGGGACATGAATAGCCTTTTTGTAATATTTGCCCATTCAAGGCTGTGGTTCTGCCATTCAATAACATAGAATTACTTTTTTTGGCAAATATCTTGTTTTCCTTTTCTTAACTGGCATATGTAGCTGTTATACAGGCATTACAAATCTGCCAGGAAAAGGTTTTATCTGATTGATAAGCATAAAGATATGTGTTTTCCTACACTGCAGCCTGGCCTGACAGGCCAAAATGAAATTCAGACCACTCAAAGTAAGTATCACCTCTGCACAGGAATGATATGATATGATATAATGTAGGAATGTTGGCTTTGGCTGCCATACACTGATTCACTGAAAGGCACATGGGTGGAATAAGGACTAACAGGTCAATATTAGTGTAAATTAACACTGTTATCACCACTCATGTTAGATGTTAAGAGCAAATAATCAGAAAAGGCAGCTTATATCAGTCTGACACTCCTTTTCCAATGGGAAGAACAGAACACTTCCTGGCAGCATTCTGCAAGCCACCACAGCTAAACCACAAATAATAGAAGTTAGTTCCACAGACCAAAGTCATGGGCAATAAAAGTTGAAGGTCTGGAAATTTACCTGCACTGGAATGGCTAATATAAAACCATAATTAAGTTGGCCTACCGCAAATGTCGTCAAGGTTTCTCTAATTTTTTCAGACTAGGACCCAGATTTAGTACATTAACTGTCAGACTGGGACCCAGGCCCATTCAGACTTTGTCAGGGTTTTGTCAATAAATAGACTCATTATGACTACAGACTACAGCTCTGTTTGATGGAAAACCTTTGATTCGTAGCAGGAGCAGTATTTTAGTCAAAAACAACAGTGCTCTCTGGTGGAAGCAAAGAAACAGTACAGTACAGCACATAACTTTAGCATCAGGAAATACACCCAGAGCATGCAGTACTACATTAAACCACCAGAGTATACTGCATGTCAACATTTACTCAAGTTTAAGAGCCATGTCCTCGTCTCGTCTCACAAAACTGACACTAACCTGTAATTGAGACATATAATAGCTCTATAAAGTAAAGACTCCCTCTGGCGCTGATAAATTATGGGAGCAATCATCATTAGGATTATTTTTCTCTTTTGTAGAATGTGCTTTTATAGACAGACTACACTCCAGAATATGCTGAGATACATAAAAACAGAATGTCACGGAACAAAGTGTATACATTTGCTGCAGAATGAAGTAAACTGCATCCCTACGTGAAATGTTAATCCAATCAGTATTGGAGGCTGCAAATGGCTCCCCTACAATCCCCTCAAAAGACTATCAGGCTAGTGTAATTAAAGCTTGTTCTAGTGTTGATTGTGCTGCTATTTACCAAGGTGCTAAATGATTCTGACTGTGTCTAATTCAATATATACACACGCTTTACCAGCGTATTAAGTGCCTGTTCCTGCACTGCAGCTTTAGCAGGGAGCAAGAATGGATTTTGAACATAGCTTTCACCTCCCAAGACAGGGGCGAAGCATGGGGGTGGTTTCTAGGGCTCAAGCCCCGAAGGTTTTCTCAAAAGCCCGGAATCTTTAAGGTTTTTAAAATACCTTCAACATTGTGTCATTTCCCCTCAGTCTCTCTGACTGGACTGGCAAATCAATGGAGAAAAAGTTCTATTACTGGGGAAATATCGCAACTAATGCTGTGAACTCTACTCCAGCAAAGTATAACAAAAATAGGTTTCGAGATAAGTAATGCTGTAGTAAAGACAGAAAATTTCTTTCACACTCTGACATCTTTTTGAAGTCGAAATGATTGCAACTGGACAGGACTCACATTACCAGCTTGTAAAGATGAGCTGTGCTTAATTAGGAGAAAGATCTTAAATCAAATTCTTTTTTTTTTAAAAGAAGCTTTTTAATAGCTTTATTTTGATGGTGCTTTGGAAGAAAAAGGTCTGAATGTGTTTCAAATGCAACCATCTCTTATGAATCGCATTAGGAGAAAAGAACCTAACATTGTTCTTTGAGGCCCCTAATATCTAAGATCCGGCTGGTGCAGAGTCCCAGACCCTCACAGTCCACAATATCTTATTTCTCCCACTATCTCTGTAATAAAGTGTTTTGAACGTGTGTGCAAGCTCAACCAGTGAGGAAACTAAAGTGAAGCGACAGTCTGTTGACAGAGCTGTCATTATGAGTGGAGAAGGACTTTAGGTCTGATGCAATGCAGGACCATCTGTGACTACCCCTGTTCTTTAAGTTCTCTTATTGTATGAGTTTTATCCAAAGAACTGATGGCATTGCAGAATTGCAGAGTTGTCATGCCTGTGTTTCATAACTTCATTAACTGACTGTTGTGCTTTATTAAATGTAAGTGGACTGTATTTATATAGTGCTTTTCTAGTCTTAACGACTACTCAAAGCGCTTTTACATAGTACAGGAACCATTCACCATTCGCACACATTCATACACTGTGGCCGAGGCTGCCACCTACTCATCAGATAAACACTCACACACATTTACACGCCGATGGCGCAGCATTGGGGGCAACTCAGGGTTCAGTGTCTTGCCCAAGGACACTTCGACATGGGACTGCAGGATCAGGGATCAGGGCCAGGGATCAGTAACCGCTCTATCACTGAGCCACAGCCGCCCAGGCTACAAGGAGAAAGAAATCAATTAAATGAATGCAACATAATTGTTTTACATGGTTAACCTTTGCAGTGACACTGGTTTCTACGTGGTCTTCTTGACAAAACCCTGGATCACTGACAAGGACAAGGAGTTCTCAAACAAGTAAGGAGCACTTTATTTCCTCCATTAGATCACCCCAAACATTTCAGTGGATTGGGATTGAGTGAAATGGAGTAAAATTTTAAACTGTGCTGATCTACTGTCTTTGGTTTTTATCTGACATTCTCCTGATCTTTACAGAAATAAACTGTGTAATTTTCTCCTAAGTGATACTCCTTTAGGTTTATGATGTAGTATATGAGGTTAGGACATATTAGGCCTACATTATATTGGTCTGTGAACATGCAGCCTAATAACTGTCTTGTCCCGGATTCAGGAGTGTCAAGCCAAACGGAGATTACGACAATAATCCCAGAAGTACGGTAATGGTCTCTTCAAATTAAAATGATACAGCAAAAAATAAGTAGGCTACTCTAAGGCATCAATTTTGCAAGTGTAAATTTTATTTCTCGAGTGTCGTTTTCAACGGGTTTTACCGGCAATTTGAATCGACTACAGGTCGTCTGTATGCTCATAAAAAGTATTTGGTTGAATGTGTGAGTCGGTGTGTTTTCTCAAAACCTGTCGCTGCAGTTTTAAACTGAAAACACCAAGCGGAAGTCGTCGCGTGCACTGTGGCTACCTTGACACTGGTCCTCCTCTGCGTTAGGCTGTTGGGAGGCTGGATTAGGATGAAATTTGTAGGAGTCACATGAACGTTGTAACTGGTATCCACTTGTTGCACGCTCTTCAGTCAGGCTCTGTATTAAACTGTCTCGCACTGTTGAATCGTTTTTTTTATTTCATTTTTTAAACTTGCTTTTCACGCGTTTTTATCCGGGAATTGTTGTTCTACTCTCCGTGGACTTCCAGTGCAGACACCGACACGGTTGCCCTCAGTGTTTACCATGCTGCAAACTTTACACAACTGAAACCTGTTTTGTGATGTGAAACGTTTGCCGAAGGAAATAAGGTTAAGCGTTAATTTAGTCACCATGACTGAGGAGAGCAGAAGTGAGCACAGAGCTGAGAGCGGGAAGGACTTGGAGAAGCAGCTCCGGTTACGAGTGTGCGTCCTAAATGAACTTTTAAAGACCGAACGGGATTACGTTGGGACACTAGAGTTTCTCTCGGTGAGTTGTGAGAATCATTTTAACCAGAGACGGGCAAACAAAAGTGCACATTTTACTCAAGAAAATGAAACCCCAAAGCAAGCAAACAAACAAAAAACAGCCTGTTTAGTATGCATGGTGCATCGGGCTTCAGAGCAAGAACTCGTCTACTAACGTTAAGTGTTAGATGTTAACTTTAATAACCTGTGCAAACGCCCCTGCATGCTAATAATGTCAGCAGGATGCCTGACATAACAATCAACTTTTACCTGTAATACTCTCTGAACCCATCTTTTTAATGGAGATATCAACTTTTCAGATTGCAAGTGTGGAATTGGGAAAGCAGGCACGAAGAGACATGGCACACAGCTTTAGTTCTTGCACAGCCAGTGGGATGTTTAATCCTCTTCTCAGCCTGCTCATAGGCTGTTAGAGGTTCACATGTGGTTTGTCTGATCAGAAACTATTTCAAGTCGTTTGGGGCACTAGATTATTGAATATTAAAAATGCAGATATACCACAAAATCTAATATTTTTCTTTTTTAAATGACCATTCAGTATTTCTTTTCTATTGTGGCAGTGTTGTACCATGTAGCTACACCTTGAAGTTACAGTTTATAAATCAACCTTTGCAATCATTCCATATTAGAAAGCAACTTTTAATCAACTTTTAATAAAAGAGCTGAAATTCATCAGGAAAAATTCTATAATTACATCTGTATTTCAGCTAACTGTGTCTTTGTAACAGCCAGGCTTGTAACTTGTGCTGTACAGCATGACTAGTCCATCCATGTAATTACTCCGCTTCACACACAGCATAGAAAATACAGTGTGAGTGTATTTTGCTGCTTCCTTTGCCAACTTATGATCAAATCCAGAAGTGTGGGGAGTTCTGCCAAAGACGGCGCAGGTGGACTCAAATGAGAACCACTGGAGCTGGCGCTCAGCTGGTAATACATCTCCTGCTGCACACCGACCTTAACACTTGGTTGCTGCAACACAGGAATGATGGGATGTCATCTTATCCGCTTTACATAAAATAACACCTAACCTCAAAGACAGGAGGGAAGGGAAACATTGGAAATGTTTGTCTCCCGGTTAAAAGGAGAAAGCTGTGAAAAGTTGTTACTGTGTAACAGTTGGTAATCAAGTCTTATTTGACAAAGAAAGCTGTAGTTGAGGATTTTAAAACACTGATATGATGTGATCTGGACTTTGCAATTTGGATGGCTTCCACTGTATTTTCTCAGCAGTTTCATCTTCTTAGTGAAATGGGAACTTTGCGGGGAAGTCAGGTCAAAGGGGCGCCTTATTGTGTGTCATTAAGAGTGCTATTTCCCAGACCACATGTATTGTGTACACCCTGACCTCCCTCCCACTGTCCAGATGTTTCCAATGGAGGACAGAGGGACCAGGGTGGGGATGGAGCTCTATCTGCCCTTTTCTTAGAAGTGGCATCACTGGAGAAATGGAGGAGGCGATTACATGAGGGAATGTGTCCTCTGTCCTGGTGGTGGGGGGTTTAGGGAATGCAGCCAGTCCTCCTTTATCTCCCCTGTGGTGCTGGAACTGGGATTCATTTCAGAAGTGACTGATCCTTACAAGGCAACTCTGTTCTGGCCCAGGAATGTCAGAATGGATGCATCAGATTAAGATCTGACATCGAAAGATTGCAATTGTTGGTTTAGCTGCGTGTTGGAGCTGGGTAATGATAATAAAGAAGCTAGAAAGTGAGAGAAAAAGACAAAGAGTCACTATTATCCACTGTCTTATCATCTGGTAGTTCCTAGGGAGTATTGTGGAAGATGCTCAGGATGATCAAAGACAGCCCCACTGCGGAGAGGGGTCATATTAAAGACTTTCATCTGATTACACACAAACACACGCTTGCCTCCCCCGCTTCCTCTACTGCCACGCTAGAACCAGCTATGAACCACACAAGGTTCTGTGTGTCTGGAGGTCAGAATGGAGGACACCCCGGCCCCCCTCTGTGCGACTCCCTGTTGGGATAATCCAGGGGACTCCGAGTACCAGCAGGGAGAGAGTTGAACGGGATATTGCTTCAGGGGAGAAGGGAAAAGGGTAGAGCTGATCACATAGTAGATTTTGCCAGGAGGGTGAAGGGTGGTGGTTGGGGGGGGGGGGAGGGGGCTTGAGTCTCCGCAAGTGGCTGGGCTTGGTGCCTTCTCTTGTAAACCATATTTCCTGGAGGAGGAATTCCTCCGAGGTTAGGAAATGCTGGGGAACAATGAGGCGGTGGTCAGTAGCCAAAGTTGAACTGTAGAGCAGAGATTGTTGCTGTTGATCTGTGGGACCCTAACACAATGCACCTCGCACATACCTTACTATTAAGGCAATAGAAAACAATATGGATGATTAGAGCAATTTGTCCCAGGACAGTCTGAGCCTATTGTGTGGCGGTACCTAACCTCCTGTGGGAAAATATGCAGATTACATCTTGAAGGTGTCATTATTGGAAAGTCTAAATTTGACTTTCTTTGGATTAAAGGACCACTTTTCAAACTGTGTGTACTAAACTTCCACAGTAGTCGGACAGTGAGAGGAAGGCTCTAGGGAAGCTGTTTAAAAAATATCAGGCCTATCTCACATAATCAACAATTATAGCTGGAGACAGTTGGCGGCGGTAGACACTGGTGTTTATCTTGGACAGCTACGAGCCAATAAAATGATAGTCATTCTTAGAAATGTCTAAATGATGGGAACAAATCAAGACATAATGTAAGCAGTCATTTTAATGAGGTCTTCGCCTTTCTACAGGTTTTGTTTTCAGTTCTTCTTTTCTAGTCACAGTGTCAAATGAAATAATTTGCATAGTCTCTGACATTGTTCGCTGTTGATATTGAGAGATTGAAAGCCATTTGCTTGCATGATAAGCACTTAGGAGGGAGAATGCAAGACGGGACAATGGAGGACATCTTTTATGTCCTGATTCTGGAGGGAGATCTGAGCCACAAGTTAACTTAATATATTCCAATCCAAAGAGCTTTGCAGTTCATTAAGTGGTCCCTCAGCTGCTGCCTTCCTCTCCTCCCCAAAATAAGCCTGTTTAACTATGAAGCAACCACAGAGTGTAATGTTTAAAACATTTTAATCTCTATTGCATGAATTGAAATGAAATTAATGTGGTTTGAGACATTGCAATGCTGTGGAATCTCTTTACACTTGTCATTCTCTTACAAAACAACTGCTCATCAAGGGTTACAATGTAAGAAGTATTGCATGTGTATTCTTACATCTTTTAAATACAGCTGCATATGATTTGTTTTATATCCTGGACTTTATGTGGAGAGGTAACTGGTCAACAAACATGTTGGTGGCCACTTGAAGTCAGTAGTGTCTTTTCAGTGAAAATGGCTGCAGGAAGTCCTGAAATCAATTCTAACGGAGAAAGCAACCGCCAAGAAGGATATTTTCCTGACTCTCAGGAACCCAGGTGTTTAAGTGAACCCTCTGTGTATTTGTATATAGAGGTTCCGCGTCTCTCTCTCACAGACTTTGGATTTGTATACATCTTGGCCAGGACAGTCAGATTAGCCCAGCAGCGACCAAGAAGTTTACTCTTTTGCTTGTAGCATATGACGAGTTGGCAGTTAAAGGAGGTCAGGTTGGGGGAGGGGGGGGAGGGGGGACAGACCGCTAATGACCCAAAAGGTCAGGACCTCTTGTTCCTATCCTTTTCCTGTCTGTTAATCTGTAGGCTCCAATGCCAACATCCAACTCCCTCCTGTGTTCTGATGGAAACAGGAACAGAAGATGCTGATAGTCGGTACGTCCTGATTTGATGGAAACACACAAACAAATACAGTATGTGTAAACAGAGAAGCTTTCAGTGTGTCTGGGTGTGTGCAGTATCAGGCTATATATGGAGGCATGCTATATTTGTGTTGGAAGCAAAATTGTACTTTTCGTTTTTTAATAAATCCTTAATTAACTGAGATGAATTGAACTAAAACTATTAACAAGGTAGTATTTTACTCACACCTAAAAGCTAAATTGTTTATGTGTTAGGGGTCAGAAGCCAGAAATGTTAAGATCTGTTGGAGGAGGAGATGCTAGGTCAAAGAGGGCATTGCAGTAGTTGTTTATGTTAGTGTAATAAGACTGACACCACGTGATATAGCCCCTTGTACATTTTCTACTTAGCTATTTATATAGTTGTTTTTTTTTTTTAAGTAGATCAGATAAGTTTCCACGTGTGTGCTCACATGATGTTGGTGTGTTTGGATTGGTTGGTTTTGAGGATAAGGGCGAGTGCTTAGAGCCTGCCAGTGGCCTTTTACAGTTGCTTACATTAGTAAGTCTCCATAATGGGCTGCATTTGGTGATAAGAGATTCCACAGAGAGCAGTGTATTCGCACAGGCTGCTGTTTCTGCCCTGATTGCTCTCTTCTTTCTTCCTTAATGACTTCCTTTATTCATTTATGATTACGCCATCATGCCGTTACTCGTTCCACACCTACCTCTTATGCACACTACCCTTCATATACCTCAAACCTCTCTTTAAGGTGCTCTTTCTTTCTTGTTCTACACACCTGTGTCCCAGAGGGAGCAGTGACTGCATATGGTCTATCTATTATTTTGGATGCTGTGTTGACAAGAAGTGTATTTTTTCCCTTTTTTTTCTATGCAAAGGTGACCATTATGATCCCTACAAGGCTAGAGCTGAGCGTTTCCCCATCACTATATGTGTGTGTTTTGTAAAATAGAGAGAGTAGCAGAAGAAAGAAATGGGAACAGAGACAGAAGTGAGATGTTTTTCTCCTTGACTCTTTTAAATTGGATTTGGTCAGTCTCTGCTCTCTGAGAATACAGACAGGTTCTCTCTTGTGTCTGTCCTCAGTGTGAGGCCCCTGAACTATTGATGTGGCTCACTTGCATGTCAATTTCACACCACAGCCACAACACAAGCGACCTGCCTGATTATAAGTGTAAATGGTCATATGCATGTTTATTTTGTGCCTTTTGTGTCACAATGCATCAGTAGATGTTAAACCTGTTTAGCGCCCCATCTTAAAGATACATCTGTCTTTAACCAGCCTGAAGATGAATGATAGGAGGATTAGCTCAGTGGCAACAGAGCCCTCTCCTGCTGAGATATTTGCATCAACCTTGAGTCCAAGAAATATTGAACATTGGAATATTGTAATGTTCTTTAAGAGAGTTAATGTAATTTGATTTAAAGGATTGTTTCCAATATTTTGACCTGTGTGTAGGGCTTGTGTTGCACCACAATCATTTAGCATGACCAAAATGTGCACTGAGAGCCAAATGTCGAATTGATCTGAATTGGGCAAAGTTTCTGTAATACTGCTTTAGTTTAGACAACATTAGTTTAGACAGCATTTCACCTTAATACACGTTACCTTAATACACATTACCGATAGTCCGATACCACACTCGTGTATGTACAGTAAATATGACATTACAGCCAGCCGCTGGTTAGCTTAGCCTCCAAACTGCTGCTCCAGCTAGACATTCAGCATTAGTTAGAGAAAAACAAAGTTTTTACTTTGGTTTTTGTATAGTCTAGTCTAGCCTATGACTTAACTGATTACTATTTGATTAGTCTTTTACACCTTCTTTTTGTCAGTGTAAAATCATTTAAGTCCCACAAGAAGGTTCTTGCTCTGTAGAGAGTTCTCTTGCTTTTGTCTCAGAGGCCTTTTTTCAAGCAGGATTTCCTTCCTTCCTGGCCCTCCCCGTCTTTACATTGTGCTACATGTTTCCTGCTTCAGCGCGCACACACACACACACACACACACACACACACACACACACACACACACACACACACACACACACACACTGCATTGGCGATAGGGCTGCAATAGGACCCCTGCATTGAATCCATGGAGTGGATTTAACTCAGGAGGCAGAGTTGGTGCTATGCTGCTTCCCAGAGGAGAAGGCAGCCTTTGATTTGGCCAGTGCCAGCTGCCCGGTCACATGGTGCTCACGTGCGATAAGTAGAAGAGTGGCGGGACTACGGTAGACACTTGTCAGGACGTTCATGGAGTGTGAAGGGGTCATCGCCACAAGGGGGGCTGTGTTTTTTGCTGGCATCTCTGCCGCAGGGAACACACACACACACACACACACACACACACACACACACAGACATGCAAACATACTTACTCAGATCAGTATGCCTGCAGTGTCTGTTTAGTGCTCTCAAACCTGCTTAGGCATTGCCATAATTCTGCATGACACTGAAATTTTTTTTTTTACAAATTAATTAAATGCTTGTCTATTGCTTATCAGCCAGATTACGCTTATTGTTTGTAAAAGAATTTACCCACCATGAGGTTTAGCCTTATGAAATGTCCCACAAACACTAGTGCAGCTGTCTACATTTTCAAATCTGACTCTGAAACAATTTTGATAAAGTATCCCCAGAATGGACACGCTTGCATGTTCTCTCTCTCTGTGGTTTAAACTCACACTTTAAATGTTGTTCATGTCTCTGTCCATCCAGCATTTCTGGGCTCTGAATCTATAAACACTCAGAGCTGCCCAGCCAGACATGATGGGAAATTCCACTTCACTCTGAATTATTTAATTAAGCACTTGAATGAGATTTGCTATAGGAGCTCTGAGAGTTAGACAAATGTCTCTCTGTCTCAAAGCATGCCTTGTCTGCAGACATCCTTTTCATGTCTTATTTCTTTCTGTCTGTTTTATTTTCAGTCTCTGAAACAATTTTTCCCTAGACAGTGAGTAAGCCTCTACTTTCCACTTTTAGGTCTTAAACTGGGCTTTCACATTCTTTCTAGTCTAAAGTCACAGTATGTGTGCAGACACTTTAGTTTCACACCTAAAAGGGATAACTTGATAACCAAAAAATGACCATGAATATGAGGCCTAAATTCTGACTTTCTACGTCAGACCCTAATAGAATGTTGTGCGCGCCACCATATCATGATAAATTTTGAGGAGAAAGTAAGACATTTGTGGTGTTGTTGGGTAGGTTTGCTAAAAACTGGAGGTCAGTTTAAGTCATACCTGCATGCATTTATTTTGTGGCCACTTTGGGGCAGCAGCCAGTTACTGATAACACTTATAAGCAAAAAGCAAAATACTGACTATAAAATTGTACATGTAAGCTTGACTCAATTACAATAAAAGGAGTTAATGTAATTAGTGGTTTCCATTCTTGCGTATTTGAAAGAATAAGTGGACTAAATCAAGCTGAGGTCTACACTGCTCTGATGCAGCCATGTTGGCGTGGTGCCTCCTGCTCTGTCCATTCACAGACAAAAAAAAGGCATGATAAGCAGAACCCTGGCAGGAGGGGGTATTTGTACGGGTGGGCATGCTCTCAATAGTTTTGCCTTTGGTACAGGGAGAGTGGGGGAGAAACTGGCAAAGCACTTGCTCAATTCTCAATTGACAGCGTCCGGTTCTAAGTGTGAGAGAGGCTGACGCTGCAGGTTTTCTTTTTTTCTTGCCAGTCCTGCTGAGATGGATGGCAGACCGGGACCTCCAGTGGACAAGAATCAAATGAACAACGGGAATCAGATGAACAGTCTGGGTGTGTGACATTCAGGGATTCACCGATACTGTTTTTTCAAGGCTGATACCGATTATTAGCAGTTAAAACCGATATTTGGAACCGATATGCATTTACAATGAAAATTAAAATCTTTAAGTTAAAATGAAGATTTTGGAATGTTACAAACTCCAACACAAAACCTTGTTTAAATATTTTAAGCAATTATGTAATAAATGAGAAACTTTCAACATAATACCCAGTAAAAGATAGTCAGATAGTGTTGTGGGCGGGACATCAAGTCAGACTCAGTGGTGAGTGAAACCGAAGCAGAAGGACAGACACAAAGCTGTAGCCGAGTCAAAGTAGCGCATTTTTTAATTCATTAACTTTATCGGTTATCATGCAAATAAAACGCTGATACAG
>NC_053133.1:15421357-15446357 GCF_010015445.1 Perca fluviatilis | reverse complement strand
TTTTTTTTTTTTATAAATCAAAGCAATTTGCTGCATCATTTTGCTCTTTTGGATCTGTTTAGTGCTCTTTTCCTCTCAGGGTTGGATTTGTATTCCCATCACAGCCCATTCTGCTGGCTATGTAATGTGATGAACGTGTGTAACTCCTCTTGCACTCTCTTCATTTTCTTTTCCACTCACTTTACATTCACTATAGCATTTTTATTTGACCCAAGCACATGCTCTGGTTTGGCAAATATACTATACACACACTTTATTTCAAAGCGCAAAAATGTCCATCATTGTCTCTTTTGTTATGTCATTGTTAGTTTACGTGTTTGAGGAAGCAAGTGACCTCTGTTTTTGCTAAACTCCTCTGATGTGAATCATCATCTGTTTCACTGAACACAGAGAACAACATATACAGTAGGAATGGCCAGCCTTCCGCTGATTGTATCTTTCCTAACTGGTTGAGAGTTGCCGGGGGGGACAACATTGCATAATGTCCATTCACAAAATGTTCTGACCTAGGTTGGCTCAGCACACACTCTGTTGACATGGAAACAGACCCCCAGCCAGGGGCGGAGCCAGACGATATAAACATTCGGGGCTTAGCCCAACCCTAGGGGGGTCCGGGGCCATGCTCACCTGGTGGAGATTTTTTTCCCAATTACGTCAGCTAAATGCACTATTTTTCAGGCTGTTTGAGGTAATATAATGCCTAAAATTCTATACACTATCTGGGAAAATGATGATAGTTACTCAGTAAAAAAAAAAGAAAATCACCCAGTAGAGCCTACAACCTATTTTGTATTTAATTGTTCTCCAGCTGTAGTGAATCCAAAACACCAAAAATGTTAAGGATGACTTATTTTCACCCCTGGCAACTAAAAAGATGCAACCATTATCTGACTCTTTTTAAGTTAGCCTACATAGGTAAAATTGGAATTTGGTGTAAACATCATTACTAATCTTAAGAGTTCAGTTCTGTTTAGTTTGTGCTTAGCTGATAAATTTGCTACATCAGAATCCATGAAATGGAAAAAAGAACAATTGAAGCTTTAACTGCACAACAAGGTTTATCGTGTATTTTTAAACAATACACAAGTAATAATAATGTAATATAATAAAACAATAAAATCTGTTTTAAAACAAGAACAGTTTATTAATTCATGCATTTCAATTTATACAAAAATTATCCTTAACAGGTAAAATAGAAACTTAGAAAGAAAGCAATACAGGTGAGGAGGGTAGTGATGGTGTCGAGTGGAAGAAGAGCGACAGCACTTCTGATAATCCTGCAAGAAATGATAAGCACAAATCAATCAGAGGCAAAACATACAACTAATAATCAAACAGGAAAAGGTCATTGTGCTGCCCCACCAGAACAAGAATGACAGATTCTTTTTTTTTTTTTTTTTTAAGTTGATTAGCTGATTAGAGATCTTGTCAGGTCGTATAAAAAATTATTTGTTCTAAAATTCTAATACATTTGTACTGGAGTTTTGATTTACATGAGCTGTAAGCCCTTATCATCAAGATTAAAACAATAAAAGGCTTGAAATATTTTACTTTTTATGTAATGAATGTAGAATATATTAAAGATTTACTTTTTAAATTAAAGTATGGAAAAAAAAAAATCACTTTTCCAGTGATATTGATGCATCTGTACTTGGAATTGTTGTCATCAGGAGAAGGAAATAAACTTTCTCATGTCTTTCTGATCTTCTTTATCACTATATTTCTCAATTAGTCTCTCTTCTTATCCCACTAATGTGCCGAGATTAGCTGTAAAACATGACCTGAGATAACTTAGCATTTGATACAAGCTGTGTGTTTCGGTGTTACGAGTGACATACAACATGACAACATGCATGACCCCCCCCCCGCCCCCCCCCCGCTCCGCCGATGCCCACAGCCAGTCTTTTAGCCCTCTGCCTTTCCTTTCCTATATGACACTGAAGTCCAGAGGAGGCTGGACATAATTTCAACTACCCTGAGCAATAAACACATTCAAAGTTTTATTCTCATATGCACATGTTTCCCTGTACAATGAAATTCTTCCTTTGCTGTCCACAGAATGCTAAAATCTACAGTATATACTACAAATATACAAAATAAAACACTTTTAAAAGGCAGCATGTAAAAAATAAAGCAGCAATAATAATAATAATAATAATAATAGTAAACAGTGCAAATGTAAATAGTGCAAGTTATGAATGTGCAAACTGTAGAAATGTAAACAGTTGAGTAAAGTTATGAGTATAAACTCCTATCTGCTGTTTAGGAGTCTGATGGCAGCAGGAAAGAAAGAGCTCTTTTGTCTGGAGGTCCTGCAACTTCTGTACCTCAGGCCTGAGGGTAGAAGTGTGAACAGTCCATGCTGGGTGGGGTCTTTGAAGATGGAGGCGGCTCTCCTGTGGACTCTCCGATGGTAGATGCTCTGCAGAGAGGGCAGTGGAGTCCTGGTGATCTTCCCTGCAGTCTTCACCACTCTCTGCAGGCGTTTGCGGTCCATAGCAGTAGTGCCGCCATACCACGCGGTGATGCAGCTGGTCAAGATGCTCTCAACAATGCAGCTGTAGAAGTTGCTGAGGATCTTAGGTGACATGCCAAACTTCCTCAGCCTCCTCAGAAAATACAGCCGCTGTTGAGCACTCCTTACGAGCTGTGTGGTGTTAAGTTTCCAAGTGAGGTCCTCACTTATGTAGACGCCCAGGTAGTTGAAGCTGCTTACCCTCTTTACTTCGAGCTCACTGGATGTACAGTGGCCGATGAGGTTTCCTCTTCTTCCTCAGGTCCACTATCATCTCCTTCGTCTTGTCCGTGTTAAGGGTGAGGTTGTTGTCCTCACACCATGACACCAGACTGGCCACCTCCCTCCTGTAGGCCGCTTCAGCAAACACGTCAGCAAACTGCAGTTATTGAACCCTCATAGATCAAGGCCTGTTTTCCACTCAGTCCAGTGAGTCACAGTAAGTCGGTGATGGAGGGCCTGCAGGTCTGTTTTAGTGTGACTGTAAAGGTCAGATTGTTATCACATCGGAGCATTGCTGCGTCAGGCAGTACAGCCATGATTTCTACTACCACAGCTTTGTTGCCCACAGCATGTGAGCTTGTGTTGATTAATGGAAGGTAGGGCCACACCAGGGCCACACGCAGTGATCGGACCAATCTATTCATCGCACCTGCTCTGTGAAATGATGAAAACTTTAATGGGGTTTTTAAATGTGTAGTCTCTCCTCAGCCGTCAGAGTGACAATCCAGGTCATTATACCTGGACCATAGGGAACAAAAAGACTTTCTGACAGAGTTTTCTTTCTTATTGAATGCTGTTGTGTTGATACATGATCAAGGATAGAAAACGTGTGTACTGTATGTCCAACAAGTAGAAAGGAAAATGTCTGATGGACAAAAGAACATCCTTGCCATTTTTTTTAAATCTGTAGCTACTCACACTCTTTAGATGAGTGACGTGTGTGTGTGTGTGTGTGTGTGTTCTGTCATGACAGAATAGTAGACCTCATAGTGAAAGACATATCAAACCATTTCCCTCCCTCAGTAAGAATGTACAAACATTCTCAGGTAAAACCATCCATGTTCCAGCACTGCAGTAGTACCTCTAGTACTCTCTTACACCTGGTGGCCAATACACCACATGTAGTTATTATCAATGAGGAGTCCAGGGAGGTGCATATTTTAGAGGTGCAGCTTTGATTCCAGCTTGGAGGAGTCTTTCTACACCAAGGTAGTTAAATACCAACCACTCCTAAACACCATCTCAGAGCTGGGCTATAGGTGCACACTACTAGTTTTCATATTTGGTAGCCTAGGAAACACACACAGGCTGGTAATCAGAGGGCTGCAACAACTTGGGATGGCCAAAAAGAGGGCGAAACAACTTGCAAAGTACTGTGCCATATCTGCTATTATTGGCAGCCGCCACATATGGCGGAGGCGCTGCTACTTATATCCTTAAGAACTGAGTATTGTGCTACCTATACCCTCGAGAAGTGAGTTTTGTGCTTGTAATTGATATTGTGAAAATATGCTGCGTGCCACTGGTCCATGAGTTGTGTCTTGTATTGTACTGCATCTGTAATATTTGTGTCCCTGTACTATTTTTCTTTATGTGGACATAAATAAATGGTTAAAATGTGTGTGTGTGTGTGTGTGTGTGTGTGTGTGTGTGTGTGTGTGTATGCCATTTCGGAAAGGAGTCTTTCCTTAATTGGCAAATGGAAATTACACTGTAAATAAATGATTGCTGTTGTCCTACTCTTTTATCCTCTTTGTCTTTTGAGCTCATCACTTTACCTCATAATTTTTCAAAGTATCTTAGAAGGAAAAAAAACACAATTTAAACCTCAAAGAATATTCATAAACTTACATTTGTGTAGCGAAAACAATGCCTTGTTGTTTTGTATTTTGTAGTTTAAAATGTCTATCCATCTCTGTTCACTGAAAGTGTGACATGGATCACAAACAGCTCCTTTTTGAGTTTTAAAATGCAATGAAGTCTGCTTGAGATTCAGCAGTGGCCAGTGCCCAGGCATGGTGGATTCCTGCTACAAAGCACATCCAGTCCTAGGGAACAAAATGTGTCCCTCTGGAATTCAATTGGTCATTACTGAGAATGAGGACAAAGATAGCAAACTTGGTGGACCATAGTAGAAATGACTTCAGCAGTTCTTCAGTTCTTCAAAAAAAATTTGTGTAAAATTCATCCCTTAAATTGAATTAGTTTCTAGTTAGTAATACCAAAGCTTTAAACCAGAGAACAGATGCTCTGATCTGTGATGCAATCAAGAGACACACCCTGGACGTTCTCCACTGACTCTGAGTTACAATACTGGATTTGGACGACTCGTACAATGCTAGAAACATTACATTTAGGCGTTTGCAAATGAGCCGTGCATTTATGTACGCAGCGCTGTCAGGTACTGTACAAACCTGGAAGAGCGCTTTTATTCACAGTCACCCTGGGTACTGTTACTGTGTCAATAAATCCAGACAGTCAGTCAGCTTCCCGTTCACTGTCCGTGTCTCCTAATGACATCAACAAGGCAGTTTTGGCAGTCTCTTTGGAAGAGACATGTTTGTTTCCACAAATCTGTCCACATTTCTACATGAACAGGGTCTCAAATGAATTGTTCAGACTTTTGTGTGGCCGAGTCTGTTTTCTCTGCGGTGGACCCGAAAACTGCATGAAAGAGCTTTTTAATTTTACGCCATAACTTCTGTGTGACAAGAACAAACATTATTTTGTCTTTTGGGTGATAACACAATTTATTATCTCTATCCAATAAGATTAAGCGTTCCTGCACGCCATTATTCCTTGTCTTTTTTCTTATGTTGTTTACTTCTGATAAGCATCTGCAGTGTGCACCTTATTTTTTTTGCTTCAGACTGAGCCCCCCATAGCTGTAGATATACTGTATAATTGGTGCTTTGCAGATATAGTGATTATGTCCTGTTGAATAGACTCTTCACTATTAAAGCTGAAGTGATAGACTCCCTAATGAGACCATGTTTGATGTCACGCATCTATGATAGGAATGATGATAGGAAGCTGGTTTTTGTTGCAAATTAGCACTACTTTTGCTCAGCTAAGGTCCTGTACTGTAAGTCCTGTCATGCCTGTCGAAGTCTGCTCCGTGTTTGCACATATTAGACTTGCTAATCAGATGCTAATGCTTGTGAGTGGCAGAGTTGCAAGGCAGCTACAGAATGGTAATCAGCATGGAGTTGGCCTACAACAAAGAGGCTGATTATTTAAGCCTCTTTTTTTTCCAACCACAAGCCCGGATTCAAACATTCACTTCTACAGTTCCTTTTGAAGTGTTGCTTGACGTCAATACATTGTGATTAAGATGATTTCGGTAATTTCTTCAAGTCATTTTGTTTTTTTTAAAAGAACATGGCTTTGTAATTAGCTAGTAATGGAGGTTTTTCACTGATTTAGCCCAGCCCCCTTTCCATCTGTTCACGAATAATCAAGGGAAACTTTGCAATAAGCTTACTGTAGTCCCAAATACTCACTTAGATCTTGGTGTCAAGCAATACTTCTTGGCTTGTCTGCTCATTAAAGTAAGCTGTTTACATGTGTTGTGGTTGTATTATGTTGGCTTGCTCAGGTCAGGCTGCCTGCTGGACGACAGATGGCTTTATGGCCCTCGTGGGGTGGTAAAGGGACGTCCGTGGTTAGGGTCAACTGCAAAGACAGATGTAACTTCTTACTGCACTCACAGTGACTTTATGCATCACACTGCCTTTCAGCTTGGAGCTTGATCGCGTTGGTCATGTGTTTATGGAGCTGCTGTTGGTTTGTGTCATGCCGGACCATGAAATGAAGCTTTGTGCTGCTGAAGGGTTTTTCTGTGTAAGAATGTTTTATATTGTAGCACTGTCTCTGTGCCGCCTATTATGTTGTCTGTCATGTTGCAAAGGGTTTAGGTGAGGATTGGTGTGATCACTGACAGGCCATTGATTAAGTTCAGAACTTTTTTTTTTTGACAGCTCTGCTGCGTTCTCTGTGAGCTCTGCTCCTAAATGGTGTTACTGTACGATGGACACAGTTGGAATTAAACTGTTGATTAAGGCATCATTTCTTTTCCTCACTTTTCTTTCATTTGGTTTATTTATCTTCAATCTTGTTAGTCTTTACACTGGGTTTTAGCAGACAGGTTTGGCATAATATAATCCAAATACACACTTCATTCTACTTAGAGATCTCATCTCTGGTTTCATCTGGCTCGAGTTACTGCCTTTTATGGCATTTGGAGGATACTTGAAATAAAGTTAGTTATGCGACATGGGAAATGAAAACAAATGTCGGCACAAATCACACACATATGTGTTTTTGTGATGTTGCACCAAGGACTTTTTTTTAAACTTGCTTTCATTCAAATTTGACACCAATATGAACATCAAAAACGTTGTTATTGCTTAACATCGAGTTTGATGAAGCTAAAATTCAGTGGGATTAAATGCAATTTCTTTTGGACTTTATATTTCATGAGAGCTTTAGATTTTTAAGCCTTGCTTTGGATTTCATCATAGCTTCCCCGAAGTGAAGTGCACAGGCATCAATCAATATCAAAGTGCGATGCCACCAATTTGTTTTCCGCAGAGCTTTCTACTGAAGATAGATTTCTGTCTGCCAAACTGTATCCCAAGCATTGCACACATAAACACAAAGATTCATGTCTGGTACCTTGATGGATGTCTTCTTTTTTAAAAGCTCTCCCTCAGGCGGAGTGCAGAAAATGACTAATTTCTCCTTAGTCACTTTTTTAAGAATACATTCAAAGCACACCTTCTTAATTTGCCATTCTCAGAAAGTGCCCTGAAGCATTAAATGGGTTGTTGAGGGCTTGTGTGGTGAAGCAGCCTGGGAACCAGCGTCCTCAGGGACCGAAGAAAGTAAGAGCACTTCCCATCCATCTCAATTCACAAACTATTGGCTTCTCCAACTCCCATCCCCAGCCACTTAACATTGCCTTTGAAACACCATGAGCTGCAATTATTATGTTTTTTTTATCATCCAGTGCAAAAGATTGTGTTTCAGGGGTCCATTGTGATGGATACCGATTTGCTCTGGCAGCCAAGTGTTGCAGCTGCACACCAAGAATCAAATCTATTCTTTTGTTTGTCTCATTAAAGGTGCAGGCCATCAGATGCCAAAATGTAATTTAATCCCAGGGCAAGTTCAAAAGTGTTAACTGTTTCTTTCCTTTTCTGCTCTGCTTCAGGTGTTTCTACATCGTCTCAACCAGTATGCAGCCACCAAAATCGACAAGAACATCACAGAGGAGACCGTTAAGGTGAGGGTCAAACTGTGAGGTATGGGGTGCATAGTTAAGATTTGTAAAAAAAAAATATGAAGGGCAATTGACTTTTACACTGAACACAGATCTTATTATCATAACAGTAACCTGATCAATGAAAACACAGGAACTTAAATTGGAAACTAAATAAAGTGGGTCCCTTGTTTGGGGTTCTCTTCTAACCTAAAATAGCCAAGTTCTGAATGGAGAAAGAAGTAGCGGGCGATCCAGGAAGCAGCTGTAAATATAATCTATTTATAAGTGATTCCGGCTGGAGGATAATAAAGGATGCTCTCTCACAGTGGGAGTGGGACTGTTTCAGTGAGCTTGCTTACTTTTGAAGGTAAATAGACATTCAGTGGATATTTACTGCATGTCCCATGTTTTGGAAGATGTCTATTCATGTTAGGTTTTGTTTGGGAACATGCTGTACAGAGAAGGGTTTGAATGATGTGGGTCATTACGGGGTTGGGCTGTGACGTCACCAAGCAGCTGAATGGCATCCAGTCCTTTTGGAGTACAAAGGCATTGATGAAAATATACCAGATTTCTTGCTGTTCTTAGCATCACTAAAGACTATTTTTGCCTTACAACACCCATAAAAGACTTCTCTGGTTTAATGATTTATATTTCACTAGCTTCTTCCTCCATCCAGAGTCAGCATTGTTTTGTCCTTAAACATCACCACAAAAAGGACATAAAAGGGAGCAGAAGTCAACACCACATGAAGGCAAAGTTTCCATACAACAGATCTTAAAAAATGTGCTTCTTTTTTAGCCTCTCTGTCGAAATATCTCTAATAATGTTTGAAATTTAAATATCAAAGACCTCTAAAGCCAAGATGCCCATTTCAAAGAAACCTCAGTCTTTATTGCGTGGCCTCGGAAATTCCCTCGCCTGGTGCCACATGGCCACAAAAAAGCAGTATATGCCAAATTATTGATTCGGGCAATCTTAGGAACACCACTGGAGGAAAAAACAGCTGGCAAATATTCTAAACAGACACATACGCACTTTATGTATTTGTTACATCTCGTAGGTTTTATTCTCCAACATCGAGGAGATCCTTGCTGTTCACAAAGACTTCCTGTCCATGGTGGAAGAGCTGCTCCAGCCGGAACCTCATGCTCACCATGAAATTGGGCGCTGCTTCTTGCACTTTGTAAGTAACACATGTGACTGCCCTTACTCTCTTGCAAGTTGAAAGTAATCTCGCCACCTTTGATTATCATGTCACCATCTTGTCCAAGCTCGTATAGTTCAGTCACATCAATGCAAAGTCTGTTTCCAATAATCCTTTGTTCATCTAAAGAATTTCTCTCCTCCTTTACTATCAGAGCTCAAATGCAGTTATGCCGATAAGTGCTGCTGAAAATGATAAGACAAACCACATGTTGTCTATTCATCTCTCTGGATTACCCTTGATGAGAGAGTGCACATGTGTGATATGCTTGATACGGTTGTGATATACTGCTCACCCCCTGCTATATATCACTTTTCTTTGATGCAGAGCCTTGAAGCACACTGGCATATAATAGGTTTCAAAGTCTAATAAATCTCACCATCTTCTGTTGAGCTGGAGACGACGTCTCTGCCAGTAGGGCAGTGATGGAGCATTGGGCTGCTGCTGATGCAGGTGAAGAGAGAGAGAGAGACAGAGAGATGACCTCGTTGAGAAAATCGGATATAATTCACAGCATAACTGAAAACTCACGATCATAATTCAGTCATGAGTGACCATGTGAGGCCATTGAGATAACGCTCGGACACATTTTCATCTCAAAATCCTTCGCTTTAGTGATTTGTTGATGCTCTAAAAGTTCCAAGAAAAAATTACACAATCTAGCTTTACTACAGAAACACAAGTAGGTTAGTAAGCCAGCTGGACAGTGGACTGCTCAAATCCAAATCCCTCTGTGATTCAGGCCTGCAAATTGGTTCACGCTGACTTAAGACTCCACTCCTCCCTCTTGGACTACAGTAAAATCAGTTCCAAGGGTCAAAAAAAAAATCATCTTTTTTTGTTAGTACATAAACTGACCTTTTAGAAAACATTATATATAAGAAGAAGAGCATACTCTACAGCTTATCACAACGTTGTGTATTTGTAAGCGCCCCCGCTTGTTGTTACGACAGTCATGTGTCTCCACATCACCAGCTTTGTCTTCTGAGGCAGAGCCACATGGCTGAAGACAGTGTACTATTTTTTCTGCTTTGTAGTGAGTGATTTAAAGGCTGTGTGGTCTGGTCCCACTGCTGCCTCTCAAAGACAATAGAGTATGAATGTCATGAGAACTGCTGTGGTGGAAAGTTGACAGTCATATGGCTGCAAGGCAGGATATGATTTGAGTCCCCTCCTCTTTTTTTTTTATACCATTTTCTGTTTGACTTTGTTGCCCTCTTTTTCTTTCTTTCTTCCTGTAATTTCTCCGTTTTACTACTCATGTGTCCTTCTCACCTTGTCCTTCTCTGTCTATTGCAGAGGAGCCGTTTCCAGATTTATGATGAATACTGCGGGAATCATGAGAAGGCCCAGAGACTGCTGCTGGAGCTCAATAAGATCAGGAGCGTCCGGACATGTTTACTGGTGAGAAAGGGCTGTAAAAGTGCACATAATGTCCAATTTGTAACATACGTGCAACCAATTAAAGTCTCAGAAGATCAGTACTCATGCACAAGTCAGAGTAACTATAATCAATCCATGCTAAGACACAAAGAGTGGCTTCAAGTGTGACTTCTGAAAATATAGCAGATATCTTAGAGCTAATAATCAAGTCCAAGTGGGGTCATGCAAAACTGAACTTGAGAACTGCTCACATATGAAAAACACCTCAGTGTCTTAGACATACAAACACACAGTCACCCACACATGGCAGTGTAAAACCCTGCACTTAATGTTCCAGTGTGTCTGACAGCTGATGCGACTCTGCCCCTTGTGTGGGCGAACTCCCTTTTCCTGTCCTGACACTCTGAGAGAATTACGCTTCCACAGGGGAGCATCATGTTGCTAGAACAAAAGATGACTACATCCCCACTGCTGGCTCGCTAAACTGTGTGTGTGTGTGTGTGTGTCCTTTTTTTCGCCCTTTTTCTCCATTGCCTCTCTTAGCTTTTCACCTAATGCTGAGTTCTGTGTCTGATTTACTGTTCATTAGTGCCTTTTAATCTAGGAAGCCAGAGGAGGTAAAGATATTAATTGACTTTGATTTAATGGGGTCTGGACATAACCTTCCATCAGTCTCCTGTTACCTTTTAACCTACACTTAGCTACGGGCTAATATACCTCAGGTCACCTCCTTAGCCTTGCAGTGACCAGAGTAGGGGATATCCGCTAACCCCCCATAAACCTTTGGCCGACTGGCTGCTATAAAGCCTGGTTTATTGTTTACACTGTAATCCAGTACCTCATTGAAATTTCAGGTGAAAGGGAGGTGAGAATGAACGTGAGCAGTTGACCTCATAACCCGACACCTACCACATGAAAGTCACTTTGATTGAGTGAAGGCAAAGGTTGTCTCTTAGTTTATGATAAATCTAAATTTAGGGATGGCCATGTCGGTCCACCACTTTGGTCCAGACTTAAATATTTCTACAACTATTGGATGTATTGCCATGCAATTTAATGAAACACAGACATTAATGGTCTCCAGAGTATGAATCCGACTCACTCTGAGTGAGGTGACTGTTCCTGTCGTGCCACTACCAGGTCAAACTTTAAATGTGTCCAATAGTTTGGTTTATGACCAAATACCTGCAAAAATCAATGACATTCCCACCAACCTCAGTTGTACTTAACTAAGATGGTAACAGTGATAAACATGATGTTTAAACTGTACATGACAACCACTGCCACATGCTATTACCACTTTAAGACTGTTTCTTACATCTCTCTAGCTAATGTATTACTCACCTAACAGTAGATATGATGAGAAACTTAAAACATTTTAAACACTTTAAAATCCTCCTTTTTGGTTTACAAATCACTTGCTGGTCTGGCTTTACAGTACATCTCAGACATGCAGTCAGTCTATAACCCCAGCTGATCTCGCCGGTCACAAGGTGGAAATCTCCTCCATGTGCCAAGAGTGCTTTCAAAGTCTGAGATGGCATTCAGTATTTATGCACCTAAAGAATGGAACAGTCTGCTGATCTCAGACACTGTGTTCTTTTAAAACCCAACTAAAGACCTTTCTTTTCACTAATTTCACACATTTTCTTAATTGAATACACCGTATTTGTGCAGTGTGTATGTATCCATTGATGTCACTGTTTATTTCATTTAGTTTTTCTGTAAAGCACTCTAAACTGCTTTTGTATAATATGGTGATATACAAATGCATACAATACAATACAATTGTAAATACTATTGATAAACCCTTCTGATATATTTTGCCAAAGACCTTTATTCTAACACCACTCTCTGGCATATTATTACATTTATTTCACAATGACTGCTAAAATCCCAAACGAATGCTGGACCTTCAACTTGCATCTACATCCTCTCCTCTTCTTTAGAACTGCATGTTGCTGGGAGGCAGAAAAAACACGGAGGTCCCCCTGGAGGGTTACCTAGTAGCTCCTATTCAGAGGATCTGCAAGTACCCATTGCTGCTTAGAGTGAGTATGGTCTGGTGCACGCTAACCATGTATTATGGAGATACCACACCCATATGCCACCTCTGTAGGGTACTCCTCTTTTCATCCACCACCACCTAGTCATTAGTTAGGGCTGTCCCGTCCTCATCAACCGCTCCCTCGCTAATGAAACACTGGTCTCTTATTCTGACACGTCTCTGCTTTAGTTCCCCAGCACAACCACAATGTAGGAATAACACAAGACCTATCATCACCTCCCATGCCCAGCTGCACATTCAGACCCTTTGACTGGGCTCATTCATACCTGCGCTCTCAGTTGTTAGTTTTGAAATTTCCTTTTCCCAACGTGAAACATGAGCGAAATTAAATACACTTTCAAAGGCTTTTTTTGAGTCGTTGATCTGCGCTATCCCATCTGGTTCGTCTTGTTATGATCTATTAATTCACCCAGGCGTTCTCTAAACAGCCACCAGCACGGGCACAGAGATGTAATAATAAGAAGGGGGTAATTTGATGCTCTGCCATTTGAAGCCTTCCAGCTGCCAGGGCCTCCTTCTCTGAAATGACACTGATAGCCATCACTGGCTGCAGATATATCCAGAACAGTGTAAATCAGCCCTATAGTAGCTGACATGCCGAGAGACTGTGTTTAGACTAAAGAGATTGCCATCTTTTTTTGCTGGACTGTTGCATGCAGTAGCAAGGGTTTTAACCACTAAATTCAGGAACAACTGGAAGGTAAGCAAACATGGAGTGGATACGAAATTTAATATATTTTTCTTTCATGCTTTTCATGTTGTGTAAATTATGATTCAGAGCCAGATTTGCCACACATTTGATTTGATGTCTTTCGAAAGTAGTTTAGGTGCATTAATTAATTAATTAATTAATTAATTAATTAATGTGTGTTTCTATTATCATGTATCTAGTTTTTGTGTGAGTGACTTCATGGTCTTTGCATATGCAGGAGCTGCTGAAAAGAACCCCTAAGAAGCACAACGACTACGCCCTGGTGCTGGAGTCTCTGCAGGTGATGAAAGCTGTGTGCTCCAGCATCAACGAAGCCAAGAGACAGATGGAGAAGTTGGAGATTTTGGAGGAATGGCAGTCCCATATCGAGGGCTGGGAGGTAGGCCTGAACTTAACTGTGAACACTGTGTTGAATGATTTATTCTCGGCCAGTAAATTCAGTTTAAATGGCTGCATTGACATCTTCCTGTGTTGCCTGAGTTGGCTTGTAGGGTTTTAATTTTTTAAAACACAGTCGAGCTTTCCCCCTGTCAAAGCTCAAAGTCATGACATATTTAAAGCCACTTTGCCCCATGCCAGCAGTTCAACAACAATTCCAAGTGGCATGACTTTTGTCAGCCTTTTAAGCTTTCTTGTTCTCTCTGGGAACAATGACTTGTATTCACAATAGTCAAATTCTTTCCGCCTGGATGAGCCTGTAGATAAAGCCGTCACGCTTTAGGGTCACCGATCCGATCATCATCAGGTAGACTGTACTTCTTAGTCTGGAGGGGTCAGTAGGCCTAATGGTGGTTGCAAAGAGTAAACTGTAATTGTAAGGCAAGAGGCTGGGATGCTTATGTAATTGATCAGGCTTCATGCAAGCCTAAAGGCTTCCTGGACATGCAGACAAAGGCATTGCCAGTGTTGATACAGCTTCTGACTAAGGTGTAGCCGTGTAGGCAGATGGGTTAATAAACCACAGACTTTTAACTCAAATTTGGGTGAGACAAGATACGGCAGAGCATGATCACAGAGATATTCAAGTTTCTGTTTTAGTGTTAGCAGGGTATTTAGAAAGGCTGTTTTGCTTCATAGATAAATATGCTGGATGGTGTTTTTTGCCTCCAACGGCGCCTTCCAGGCAGCTAACCCTAACCCTAAACATAACCATTGCCGCGGAAGGAAGGAGACCTTGGGGGCAAAAAACACCAAACACCGTTAAATATACTGCTAGACAACAACATATTGAATCCATTAATATAGATGCAGACAAAAAAATCATGGCTTCTAATGGATTTAGACAGAAAATAAGTCTAAATCTGTCTTACACTTATTAAAGGAGAGATAAGCTCATTATTAAGTCAGAAAATAAAAACTGTAGGTGTACTCTATACACACAGACACACACACACACACACACACACACACACACACACACACACACACACACACACACACACACACACACACACACACACACACACACACACATTGAGTTTAAATTCTAAGAATAGTATGATCAGAATGAGCCTTAGTGTTGGGTTTAGTCTTGCACACGACATGGTCCTGGCTGTAGCTACTCTGCGGTTTCCCCTCAGCACTTTTTATTAATTGTAAACATTATCTCATTCTGGACCCTCTGACTGCTGCACACCAGGCTAAATGAGATGGAACTGGGAAGAAGAGAGAAGGAAAGGAAAAAAGGAGTGAGAAAGCTGAGTGATATTTGCATCTTGCATTTCTGTGTGGGTGTCTGAGGAATGATGGAGGGATGAGGAGGGATTGTGAGAGCTGCTGTTTTTCCGTTCCTGCTCCTCCGCCCGGGCTGATTGCTTGTTAGTGCTGACCTGCTCCACAGCTGGCCGCCCTCGGGGCATCCTGGCAGGTTCACCTCGCGTGGGAGAAACAGGGCGATGGCCTGCAGTGGTCACCATGGTGTCGACTGCCAGCATTTGTCAGGGCGGTGATTGCCAGTTGGTTAGTGTTGCAATTGTCTGTGTTTTGTTACTGTTTACCATAGAAATATCTTCATTTTAGAGCAGTGGACGGATAGTAGTTTCCAGTTGTGTTTCACTTCACGTTCTGTTCTCTTGTTTAAGTTTAATTATAGATCCAAAAAACTACTTGAGTTGTAGAGTTTGCTTGATTTGGCTTCTTTAGTTTAAAGAATTTTATTAAAATCCTCTCATCTCGCCAGTCAATTTACAAATACCACTTCATAGTTCAACACAAATGTTTCTACCATGCTTTTTCCTTAATTAATGGCATATCCTGCTTTGTCGTTCCTAATTTTTTTTATCCATTCTGCAGTTGTTATGTCTGGCTGCTGTCTGGCTATAAAAATAGAGAGATGAAATTTAGATGAAACAGATGACTGAGGGTTTAAAGTGTTGCTTAAGTTTCTGAATACACCCTCTGTGGAGCTTTGACTTGGAACAAGATGAATGTGAAGAGTGATAGAAAAATGCTGCAGAGAAAAAGAAAATCTAAAGAAGGCTACACCAGAAGAAGTAAATGGGCAGAGGGTTCTGTTAACCGTGCAGGAACATGAAGGGGAAGTGTCTGTTCTTCCATTAAGGAAATGCATCTCTATAGTCTGGACCACTGTGATGTTGCTATTGGCCCCTTCAAGTGACCAAGACAAGTTGGCCTTTCCATGTCTGGTGTGCACACATTCACTGGCTGCAAATTAGTTTAACATCTGGCCATGAGCTGGGGAGTTAAAAGGCCCCTGTAAGAGAGGGAGACTAAAGAAAAGTGTGGAGGAAGGAATGAAAGAGATAGAGGAATAGACTGGGGAATCAAGAGGAGGGGAAGAGAGTGAGGGATGATGGGCACAAGGGAAGGGAAGAGGATGAAAAGGGCGAGGAGAGAGAGAAGGAAAAAGCGGGATAGGTCTTGGCCCGCTGATGTCTCCAGCAGGAGGAAATGCTTAGCACATTTTCCGGCTCTGTGCGCATGGGAGTTATTTTTAGCTCTGAGGGCCGATCAAACGTGGTACATAAATTCCCAGTGCAGGCAAGGTAAGGGAGAAGACAGCACACTTTATCACTTGCAGCAGGAACCCCAACCAATATGGTGACCAGGCGCGACAGTGCAACACATAGTTTGACTGGACGGGATGTTATTCTATAGGAGCTATTAACGGCCGTGCATTTTAAAGTCCCACAGCAATCTGCTCTGAGGAAGCAGGCAGTGTTTTTACAGACCCCTGAGAGAGGGAACAGGAAAGGCTGGGCTTTGTAATCCCTCCTCCTGTTCAGACACTATGTGTGAACATTGAATGGTATAGAAATCATTTGTAGAAACTTTCTCTTTCAGATAAAAAAAAAAATCACATTAAAGTGGTTTGCAAGTTTGAATACCTTCTTTCCTGCATTCTTCTGTGTCAATCCTTGTCCAAGCATCTGTTTCACTCTCTCTTTTTCTCTGTCTGCTTGACCTTTTGCCTACATGTCCGTTTGCAGGGCTCCAATATCACAGATACATGCACGGAGATGCTCATGCACGGAGTCCTCCTAAAGATTTCAGCTGGAAACATTCAAGAGAGGATTTTCTTCCTGTTTGACAAACTTCTGGTCTATTGCAAGAAAAAAAACCGGTGTGTTGACCCTCTCTTATTCAATACTCTACAGGCAAAATCCACAAACAGGAGATGAATTCAAATTCTCTTCACAGTGTGTATTTTTTAAGAGACAAAATCTAAATATTGTTCATGCTAATTTAGATTCTCCCTCTGTCTCTGCACTCCTACAGAATATTTAGAGCATGGACATTATAAATAATTCACTGCGCAAGTTCCTTTACTTTTTTAAGGAAAAGAGAGCAGTGCACTATGGGAGGCATTTTAGTCTTTTTAGTGAGGGAGTTGAAAGAAGTTATGCAGTAGAGGAGACACGTGAGAGAAGGATTTAGGAGTTTTTTTTTACTTGGGGAAACGGCAACATATGATTAGTCTAGGTGGGGATATTAACCATCTGTGGACTCTTTTTCGAGTTTATTAATCTTTCAGGTAGTTTCTAAGGAAATATACTAAATAATATGACATTTATTATTGTCAGTACAAGTTGAGTCAGGAAACATTTGCTGATTGCTGACCATTGTTGTGCTTAACACTTGCCAGATCTGTGCTGCTCACACTGGTGCAGCTGCAGCGTTTCAACATTCATTGTACGCATTTCTGGCAGGTTTTGTTAACCCACCACCAACCAAGCTGCCCGCTGCTTTGATTTGCTTTTACTCAACATGCTGTATACAGTGTAGTGTCTGCAGGTAGTATATAAAAGAAGATCCACACATGACTGAAGAAATAAAGAAAATAAAGTGTGTTGCTCTGACCTTAGATTGAATAACTTGTCTAAATTAGATTCATTTTTCTCACTTAATGTGGTGCGTACACATGGACAAACATCAGGTGATTATAATTAGTCTCTTTTAAAACCCTAAATGAACTGTGAGTGCTACTAATTACACAGTAAGTAATAACATGAAAAACCTTATTAGCTAATTCTCATGGTTGCTACTCTCTATCCAAGGCGTTTAAAAAACAGTAAAGCGGCCACAGAGGGTCCTCGCTACCTGTTCAGAGGGAGAATCAACACGGAGGTGATGGAGGTGGAAAATGTGGATGATGGCACGGGTGAGTGGACAAATGAATTTTCTTTCTCTGTGCTCACTCTCTCTCTCTCTCTCTCTCTCTCTCTCTCTCTCTCTCTCTCTCTCTCTCTCTCTCTCTCTCTCTCTCTCTCTCTCTCTCTCTCTCAAATTCTCATTTTTCATTTCAGCACTCCTGCCAGCAGCGGTTTAAAAATATGCCATAATAACCCACACAGGAACGTTGACAACATGTGATTTTATACTTGGATCGCCGATCGAAAAATGAGATTTACCTATAAACATTTTTTTAGACATCTATAGTTACATATCCTTGGGACTGTGCTTCTGCTGGTACTTGGTGAACTCAAGTGCTTGTGTCTCTTGGCCTCGCATAGCCACTGATTATCATTTATATTTGTAGAAGCCATCATTTCCTCTCCAGCAGACCTAGATGGGCCGTAATATTGGGTGTTTTTGGTGAGAGATGGATGGGGATTGGGTCTGGAGAGGGAGGATAAACACGTGAGGCAGGCGTCGGTGCAGTAACTCTTGGGTGTTCTGCACCACAGGCGGGAGATCTCAATCTGAAATCCAGGCGACAGGAGTATTTTAGCTTGGATTTCTACGTAATGAAAGCACTGCAACTTTTTCCCAGGCACACACTTGCTGCCTGAGGTTGCAAAACGCCCTCTAGGCATAGCATATAAAGGACACTAACAGTGTAGATGTTTTTAGATGATTGTAATGGTTTGCTTTTTGTTACACCCTTAGAGGGAGAAAATCAGAGGTCAGATTTAACTTTGGGTCAAAGATTCATTTCCATTTGCTTTTTTAGTTTAAAAAAAAAAAAATATATATATATATATATATATATATTCTTAAAGGTCCCATGACATGCTGCTTTTTGGATGCTTTTATATAGGCCTTAGTGGTCCCCTAATAATGTATCTGAAGTCTCCTTCCGAAATTCAGCCTTGGTGCAGAATTACAGCCACTATGAGCCAGTCCCACAATGAGCTTTCCTTAGGATGTGCCATTTCTGTGTCTGTAGCTATTGAGGAGGAGAGAGGGGGGGGGGGCAAGGTGGAGGGGGGGGGTGTAGCCTTGACCAACTGACACTTTGTTCGTTTGAAAGCCATGATGTCTCTCTCTCATGGGTTGGCCAAATTCTCTGGGTGGGCAAAGTAGAGAAAGGGGAGGTAACTATGTAATTATGACCTCATAAGGAGCAAGATTCCAGATCGGCCCATCTGAGCTTTCATTTTCTCAAAGGCAGAGCAGGATACCCAGGGCTCGGTTTACACCTATCGCCATTTCTAGCCACTGGGGGACCATAGGCAGGCTGGGGGAACGCATATTAATGTTAAAAAACCTCATAACGTGAAATTTTCATGCCATGGGACCTTTCAATGTTTATATTTGAGTGAAGGCGGTGAAGTTCACAAGTAGCCATCACTACTGTGGGAGTATTCTGAACACTCAGTAGTAAATAACGCTGATGAATGGTTCTTCTTCTGCATGTGTGTCCCCTCGTTTATCTCATTAAAGGAGAAGAGCGATAATCAATGAAGCACTCAATAGTGAGGCTGTGAGGGCCGGTACTAGAGCTGGGAAAAATCTACAGTCTACAGCAAGTTTTTGCACTGAGATAGAGTACTTTCTTCTCAGTAGTTCTATGATGGATGTTGTTTTTGGAAAATAGACCACACTCTACTGTCTAAGAAAGCCTTATTTCATCAGCTAATGTGTTGTCTGTTCTGGTCTATTTCCTGTTCTTTCCTGTAAGCGTCCTAGTGTTGCTATTGCGTTATTTTGCTTCATTTTCTCTGAACAAAATCATTGGAGTTGTGCCCTATGTTATTGTCGTTTATGCCGTAACCCTTGTTTAGTGTAAGCCCGACTTCCCAACAGCACTGTGTCATGATCAGTGCAACCACTGATTGATGGCCCTCCCCTTCAAACTACTCTGAACCTCAATGAGTCAAAAAAAAGCGGATTTGCATCGTTCCACCCCTCGGGAGAGAGGACTTTATAAAACTAGTGAAGTCAAACTTGTGTCTGTGTTACAGCTGACTACCACAGCAGTGGGAACATAGTTAACAACGGCTGGAAGATCCACAACACGGCCAAGAACAAGTGGTTCGTCTGCATGGCCAAGACCCCGGAGGAGAAGCAGGAGTGGCTGGAGGCCATCATGAAAGAGAGGGAGCGAAGGAAAAGTAAGAAGGCGCTTCAGTGTATCAGTATCAGGGTGGGGGTCGGTCAGTTAGGGAAACTCTCTTTTTATTTTTTCTTCTCAACATCTGTCTTAAATCAAATATATGCTGTGTTTGGGAAAATCAGTACAGAACCATTTAACTTACAGTTTTTTCCGATTGCTAAACGACAGTGGGCACAACTGGAGTCACATGTGCAAAACTCTAACTACAGTCTGCACTACCTACAGTCACCTGAACTAAACAGTTCACATCACCTGCAAAACTCATTCAAAGCAACACAACTCTTAACACACGTCTCAAACACTATGCACAGGCCTCACTGAGATAACACACACTGTCACTCAGAACACACTGAGGGTAAAAACACTAGCCTCAAACACCAATACAGAAATTACAAACTTTTTCATCTTTACAGTTTGAACAATTTGAGTGACTTGACACTACTCAACAGTTTATTTAACCAAAAAATATAGATTGTATAGCATACCAATTTTTACATAAGGTAAACAAGAAGGAATGAAAATCAGCAGTTTTCTTCAATAAAGTATTTTATCTCTAGTAATTTATGGAATTACCGGGGAAAAAAAACTAAAGGTACATAACAGTACCAACGAATAGTGTGACTAATCCTGCCTCTCTCTAACATCATGTGGCAAGTTTTCTTCATCACATTGGATGTCTGCATTATCTCTAAATACAAATGAATGTGGTGTTTCCATTGCTTTCACCTCCATTACTTTCTGAAAAACAGTAAGAACGCAGTTTTACTATTGTAAAGATTTAGTGTTTTTCACTTTTTTTTATAGCTGTGTACATAACCTCAGACATCTTACCTGGACATGTTGGTATCTTTGCTCTTTTACCCGTTTCTCTCAAACAGTACAGTGTAGAATTGTTTCATTCTTATTTGGTGTTTGTATACAAAAAAAGACTTTCTGAGCTTTCTCTGTATAAATACCATATATGTTCACTAACTAGTCTAAAATAAGACACTTGCTTAGGCTTTCAGCTAAAATTGCAATCAGCAGTGTTTGATAGGCACCAGACTGAAATCTATTCTGTTTTTAATGTGTGGTTTACAGTTTTGACAGCAGTGTGTTAGCATTTGAACAAAGTGCTGTAAATCTACAGTGTTGTGCACGTTGTGGTTAAAGTCATGGGATAAGTGTGTAGAGTTTTGAAAACTGTGTTCAAGCAATGAAAAATGAACTAGAGTTTGGTCCACATGAACTGCTGCTGTGCAGACTGTAGTTAGAGTTTTGCACATGTGACTCCAGTTGTGCCCACTGTCGTTTAGCAATCAAAAAAAACTGTAAATAATGAAAAAGTTAGTAAATCCCAGCCCTGAATATTTGTGGTCTCTGCATCTAAAAGTCAAAGAAAAAGTGAGTGATGCAGTGATATTGGGTGTGTCTTTGCAAACCCATTTAAAACAGTGTTACTCGTACAAGGAAAAGACGTTTTCTGTTTCAATTTTACACATTTTGAGATTGTGCACATGATAAACTCTTCATAGTGTCAGTCATTAACGTTGCCTGAGACTATTAGCACAGACACTGAAAGGCAATGCTAATTATCTTGAGAAATTATGAGACATTAACCTTCTCCAGCTTGTAATTGATGTCACATCTAGTCTAGGAGCTGAGTGCAAAGATTATTAATGTCATGATATTGACAGGCTTTTTTTTGCACCCTTCCTCCTCTGCTGCATAGGTCTGAGGCTCGGCATGGAGCAGGATACGTGGGTGATGGTGTCAGAAAAGGGAGAAAAGCTCTACCCCCTCATGGCCAAGGGTAACCTCATAAAGGACCGTAAACGCAAGCTCACCACTTTCCCCAAGTGCTTCCTGGGAAGGTAAGATTCTCGCCGCTAACCTCAACACTTTGGTTTGTCCGGCTGAGTGTTCAGTTTCCTCTGTGTCACATCAGTGTGATCTCTGTAACTGCGAGGGAGTAAGTGATTTATGTTTAGTAGGCAGAAAGGCCTTGTACAGTGTTCAATAATATTAGCACCTACAGCATATGGCAATATCTTCAGAGCAGATTACACTGAACACTTTTGTAACATAGATCAGTTTCTCCATCCCTGCTTTCATTGTTTAAATTGGCAAGATTTTCTAAAGACAGCAGCTGGGAAGAAGAAAGTGTTGGCGCTTTTTGTTCAGGAGGCTGTGTAGATCTGCGGTCTCAGTCATGGGAAAATCAAATACAGACAGATTTAGCCCATGAATCTTATTTAGGGATTATTGGTGTGGTGTCTGGGGACGGATCGGGCATTGAATGCCAGTCGTAAATCATAGGGAGATATCCCTGTGCGGCTCAGCTGACTGCCCGCTCTCTCCCTCGCCCATGTTAGATTACAATAAGCTCTCTGCTGAGGAATCCATGAGGTAACTGCAGCAGAGGGCCCATTATGCCAGAAGGCAGCTGTGTGTGTGTGTGTGTGTGTGTGTGTGTGTGTGTGTGTGTCTTTTTAACATTGTTTCTTCATGTCCTTGAGTTTCCACAGTTATGCCAGTACACTTTTCATGTTTACTTTTAATAAGTCTAAACATGCCTATCCATCCTCCATTTGCATTTGGTGAGAATATTTACTGTAAATGTTGCTTTGCTCAAAATCCTGTCCCTGAGCTATTTTAAGCATGCATTAGTTGATGCCCCCATTTCAGTATTTTGCTTTCATCATATAAGATGTGGATGTCTTGCTGTCATATTGGCTTGCCAGGTTTTCATGCAAGTAAATTAATAAAAAAGTTGGTTTGAACTAAGTTTCCCTAGGATTTAATCCTGTACAGAAACTCTTTAAATTTAGAATCTAAATACATCAACATTAAAATTTTAGGGGGCACGCACTGTAACTCCGATCATTGATGTATGTGAGAGCCAGAACCATGCAACCCTAAATCTACCTGCTGTTAAATGATGTTCCTTTCTTTGAGCCTGAAATCTTTTTACAGGAAATCTTGATGGGATATTGCACCTATTTCTCTCCTGTACTGGGAATGCACAAAAAAACGTAACTTCAGTTCTGAAGTCCATTACTCCCACATTGCAGGCCTTTGGGGAGAAGCACACATTGTGAGAAGGTGACAAAGCTGGATCAGGATAATAAAATCTGTAAACATCTGGCTGCAGCAGAAGAGCTCTCCATGTTTGAAAATGAAAATCTTTATAGAGTGACGACACTATGCAATTTAAAAGGGGGTGAAAATAAAATGATACATTTTCAGCAGATAGTTGGTTAGAAGTCATTTAAACTGTGCTCCAATCTTGACTCTTGAAATCCCAAAACAAATTAGCCTTGTAAACGCCCTGCTACATTTTAGAATAACCCATGTTTTACATTTGTTTTAAATTTTTACAGAAATGTTTTGACTGTAATCACACTGAAAATCACCCAAGCTTGAACAGCCAGTTCAAAATCCCTGTTATTTTTAAAGAAGTAGAGAGAGAAAAAACAACCAATTGGACATAGTTGTGGCCATGTTACATTGCATGGTGGTTTGGAGTTACTTTTTCCTTTGGTCCACGCAGACAACACCAGATCCCTTGCGGTCTGGAGGAGGAATGGATCTGCCGACTAAAAAGATTAAAAGGATCCAACGTTGGTCATATGTGGGCACTTCGTTGAGTCTGAAGATATCATATTGTGAGAAAGCAGCTCAGGGAAGCTCCTTTTGAAAACCTATCCTTCTATATACAACTTGGCCAACACCTGGATGACCACTTAGGTGAAAAGACTTCTCTGGCCCCGCTGTACTTCCCCTGTCTGAGATGATTATGGAGATGATTACATGTAGGCGTAATTGGTGAATTGAAACCAGCATGGTATGTCTGTGATGAAAGCCAAATTGCCTATGGCTTCAACTCAGCCCACTCCCTCCATTGTGAAATGCGTTGCCTTTATTCTCTTTATATGCCGCCTACTATTTTTTTTAAAGGCTGAAGGCTATTTTTGGGTCTCAAGCTCCTCCCCTTTAAGTGGTACAATCGCATTTGTGGTTTGGTTCCTGTGACCGTGTAATTCATCAAAGAAAATGTGTGTGACAGCCACCTAGCTTGCAGTTATCATCCAATTTTAAAACTGGAATAAACAGAAAAACAAAAGAAATCCAAAGTGTGTCTTTTCTGCACACATGACAGAGAATAGTGTCTGTGTGTTGTGATAGATATTGATGAGAAAAGCCCTTTAAGAGCTAAATGAAAAGGTTAGACATTCTGTAAGAAATGCTCTTTGTCAGACTTTGCTCTTTCTTTCTGATATTACTTGGAATACAGCTTTTGCTCTGTCAGCACACACAAATAAGCTGAATAAAAAGACTTTTGCTGCATGTGGATGTAGACAATATTTCATACATCGTGCAGGAGATATGTTCATACATCACTTAATATACTGTACCAATAGTGTACGATACAGTCTGGGATTTGATTATCTTTATATAATGACGTAGAGAAATTTTAAACAATAGTTTGACATTTTGGGAAACACTTATTTGCTTTCTTGCAGAGACTTAGATGAGAAGATTGATACCAATCTCACAGATGTGAGTGGAATTGATCTTCTCATCTAACTCTAAATAACCAAAAGCTTTCAAACTTTGGCACTCATTAAGGACTCGTTCATAGCAAATAGTTAATTGACAAAACACTTGGTTTTGAGGGCCTTTAAAGCCTGAATTAAAGTAAGTGAGGAAACCCCAATAGTCATACTCAAATGGTTGGTGAAATGATAGTTAGAGTAATAAGTCTATAAATAAATATTGGGATCTTTGATTTGGTCAATTTCACCCCGCTCCACATTGCACGAAACTGTTTGTATGTGACCCTGATCTGCTCGAGGCCATGAGAACTGCATAGTCCAAACTTTCAGGGTGTTTTTTCTTCCATGGTTAAGGTACAGAGGTTGACAAATTGACGTTATAGACTTAGGTTTTTCCCCTGTGGTCTGTTGCGGAGGGAAAAGACGCCAAGGATGAGTGGTTAAAGAGTGACGGAGGTGGGTTGTTTAGTCAGTTGTTTCTCTGAAAACGTTTAAGTGCCCATGTTGAC
>NC_053133.1:15386357-15416357 GCF_010015445.1 Perca fluviatilis | reverse complement strand
GTGGTGGAGTGGTGGAAGTCACGGTGGTTCTGGACTTTCCCGGCCCGCAGCTCGACCCCTGCGTGTCCCTGGGGAGGCCCCTGCGTTCATGGGAAAAGTCACAGCTCCATTTCAGACGGCATTCTCAGGGTCTGTCTGTGTGGCAGTGTGGTAACACTGAGAACAGCAACACCAGACTAACATGGGGCACCCCACGGCCAAACACTGCAGGGGCCGTTACCAGCCATGCCTGGAGGAATGCTGTTTTGCTGTCACCAACTGTCAGAAACGTACTTAGATTTATGACGCAACTGCCAGTGCTTGAAAAATGACCAGGCCTTGCTGACAGTGGAAATGATTAGCCCTCTTTTAGGCTCCGTCACTATTTGTAGTTCAATAGACCCAGGAATTACTACTTTACATGTTCACCATCTGGGTTTATTACAGTTGAAGTGAATCACAGAGTTGAATAGTAACAATGGCGCACTCCAAGTTTGAAGGTAGAATTTTGTTTTCCTAATCCTTCTCATGAAGTGTTCTGCTTTTCTGCCCATCCAGGGATAAGGACTACCATTTGCGGACCTACAAATCGGTGGTGATGGCCAACAAGCTCATAGACTGGCTTATTGCACAGGTAAACCCTAATTTAGCTTCATCCACAGTAATGGATGAACAGTATTATCGTAATATCAACTTTCGTTGGAAGTATGATAATGATATGATCATAAAGTCAAACAAAATGTCCAAATAAATGAATGAAAATGTTGTAACTCCAAAGGTTACAACATATGCTTTGTTGTATTTGTGTGAAAAGTTTTGCATGAGCGATGCTTAGCTTGAAAGACATCAATTCCATTCTTGTATATGTAGTTTTGCGGCTCATGTCAAATGTGCAACAGACTTAAGGCTCTCAGCGGAGCTGAAAGGAAATGAAGAAAGAAAAGCAGAATTGAATCGACAGCTGAGCTTTATTGACTTTGTCAGGAAGCTTTGAGGTTAACAGATTGATAGTCTTGTCCAGGATGACAACAAAGAAATTATATGTATATGGCTACCACCACAGAATCAATGGCAGACATCACATGTTTGTGTGTGCATATGAGTCCGTGTGTTGTGTGTGTGTGTTTAGTAGCTCATATGACAGGGATTGACTCAGTCCAGTGGAATAGCTCTCACTCCTTCAGTGGGACTGCAAGAGCTGTCACGCTATGCTGTCTAAATATGATTTTGGCTATGTTCAGATATAGCGTGGACTGGATCTGCTGGGCTTTAGGATGCAGGAACAAAGAAGGGGCAATGTAAAATGTACTTTGTCCTGTCTCTCTTTCTTTTTTTTTTTCCTTGACTCATTTACTCTATTAACTCTTTATGCTTAAACCTGTCTCCTTTCTCCATTGCATCTCTTTCTTGTGTCTTCTGGTGCAGGGGGACTGCAGAACCAGGGAGGAAGCATTGATCTTGGGGGTGGAGCTGTGCGACAATGGCTTCATGCATCACGGTACAGCACTTTTCACTGGATTTCAACAGACCAAAAAAAAATAAAATTAGATCCTGCTGTTCACAAACCCTGGAATCCTCTCCATCATTGGCTAAATGAGATTTGAATACTTTGGATAAACCGCACAGAGGGCGCCTGGCATTTAGCATTCTGTTTTAGAACACAACCATGTTCTCTGTCCGTTTCTACTTATAATCCCCTTAGCGTGTCAATAGGAATAGAACTTTTTTCCAATCCAGTAAATGAATTTGTGTGTCTGTGTATGTGTGTGTGTGTGCGTGCGTGCGTGCGTGTGGTTTGGGCGATGGCTGTATGCATGCACACTATCATTAACTTCACGCATATTTGTGTGCATCTGACTTAAGTAACCTAGTGCAGGGTACATGCATGGTTTGCTTTAGCTGTGAGAACTTGGCAGATAACGCATGGATGTTTGTCAGTTTAAGTGCAAAATGGTCAGTAGCCATGGTTACAATTTGTTTATGTGAGCCAGACTTGTTTTTAACTCCGTGCTTCCCTCGTGCCAAAGTCCACATCATACACACTACATTATGAGTCACAGCGTGTCTCCTTGTACCCCCATGATGTAACTGCTCCGAACTACCCACAGTTCAAGCCTCACACTACAAATTACCAGCACATCTATGGAACATAATAGATGTCCCAGCCATCAAACTTTCTTTCACTTCCACAGCTTTCAGGGTCATTTTACCATGCGTGCCATTAAGTTATTTGGCCTGACGATGTAGCTGTTAAACCTATTGGCACTGTATCTGATCTTGAGGCAAATGAAGTGAGGGAATGTTAGAGGGAAACTTTGTTTTCCCCCTCAGGGTTATTTTTCATTTCCAAATGAAGTCATGGTAAGGCGTTATGTTGCCATGGAGACTGGGTTCATTCAAAAGTGATATCTTGCCACGAAGGTAGGGTCTCCCTTTCTTTCCTGGTGTTTAAGTGTTTGGGCTTGCTCCCTTTGGCATCGGACTAATAATGTTCAAACCTCTTAACTTCGTAAAAAGTGCTTGATTGATCATTTCCATATACAGTATTCTAATTATGCACAGCACTAGACACTGATGTCACTAATGAAGTGTAATATTTCCTGTGTCCAAAAAAGAATAAATGCCCGAAAGAGTCAAGTTTTAAATAAACCATCAATAGGCAATTTCTTACAGTTGTCTTATGAGACAATAATAGTGTTTTTGCATGTTGTAGCCCATTTACCACAGATCACAGATACTACACATGACTGACCAATTTGCAGACCATGTTTCTGTAATATACAATTTAATGTAGCCATTGGTTTTCATTAATTTCCGTAAAATTTGTTGCAATAATATTTTGTCAAAGTTACATAATATTTATGAGGTTCAAAACCTCTAAACTCTCAAACCCCATGAGAACCATCCCCATGAGAAAGATAAGACAAAAATTACTGCAAACCTGACGCTCGCTGTGATGAATCACAAAACTCATTTCTCATGATTTTCATGCTGTTTAAATTGATTTTTAATTCATTCATGACTTTGTTGTTACCACCTTCAGTGTTGGAAAAGAGTGAATTCAAGGACGAGCCATTGCTGTTTCGTTTCTTTGCTGATGAGGAGATGGAGGGCTCCAACACCAAACACAAACCTATGAAGCACGACTTGAAAATAGTTGAGAACGTCATCTCCAAGTCTCTCCTGGTAAGCCCTCACTCACAATACCCTTTGGTAGTTTACTGATTGATCAGCTCCCAGTCTGTCTAATATACTATGACTTTGCTATAACGTACCCACAACTCAAAGCAAACCAACAGCACAGTGAATCATTAGGAAGCACACAGCTGTGAGAAGAAAAAGTCATAACACTGGAAAAGTCCATTTTATATCTCAGTAAGCATTCTTTTCCGAGAAGTGAGCAAATACTACCATGGCTGCTATCAGTCTGTAGCAGTATCTGCTTCTGGTGTGTGTTTGTGTTTTTTGTGCTCTGTGAAAATGTCTCGGTCTGATGGCTTGGAATTTTGCTGAAGGGGAGATGTGTCGTTTTCTTCCAGATAAGGCCCAGTGATGGAGACTACGGCTTTACCCTGGAAGAGAGAAACAGAGTCCCTATCATCAAATCTGTAGAGAAGGGCTCCCCAGCTGAGGTGAGAATGCACACACACACACACACACACACACACACACACACACACACACACACACACACACACACACACACACACACACACACACACACACGCACACACAGTATATACATGTTTATTGAATTAATTGATTTCCAAAATCATGTTGTTATTAATTCTGCTGAAGCTGGATCCTCACTGAGTGGATTTACCTATTATACATAAGAGAATAAATCCACGTACGGTAATCCTATATTGTAACAAAGTAGGGCCCGATATCTAAGGGTGTTTTTGGCTTTATGTTGTGTTCAAACTGTGGCTCAGTGTTTCCCCTTTGTTATTTAACACCATTCTGCTGCATTTGATTTTATTTTCCAGAAGTTATTCTGCAAAGCTGTGATGCCTTTATAGCAGCTGAGCGGCAGTCAGCAGAAGCCTTTTGTTGTTATAATGTGGTTAGATCATCAGTCATAGAAAATCTAAACCTCTAACCTGCTTTATGACGATAGACACGGATGCTAACGTTAGACACATTTTCATGCAGAAATAGAGCGCATTAAAGGGCGCCATATTTTTGAGGTCTCCTTTGGTGCTTAGCTTTGATCTGCTAGATGGAAATGGGACCGAGGAGGTTGACGGCAAATATGATCAATCTGAGCGCATGACCCATAATTCCCTCCAGCCCTGAAGTAGCACTGAATGCGCCCTAAAGGTCTGGATTGCATAGAGACTGTCATTGTGTGTGTTTGCTTTTAAATATTCAGTCTGGGACAATGAAATCCACAACAGGTTCCAGCTGTAAGCTAATAGATAAAAGTTATCCTGTAATGTCTCCTATGACTGGGACTGTGTACGCTTTTCTTTGTTGTTGATACACTTAGAAATCCTTTGGGAATATTGGTGTTTGTATACCAAAAAAGTTAACTTGAAGCTAAAAACATTTCATTGTGATTCTGTATGACATCAAGACCTGATGCTTGACTCAATACTTCTATCATCTATTCTTTTCTCTTCTCTAAGATGGCTGGCCTGGAGGTGGGGAAGAAGTTGTTTGCCATAAATGGTGACCTGGTGTTCCTCAGGCCTTTCCCTGAAGTGGAAGTTCTCCTTAGGCAGTGTTTTAACAGCAAGGGACCCCTCAGGGTGCTGGTTAGCACCAAGCCAAGAGAGTACGTCAGATCTGCATATGCACACGCATTGATGTGTGCATATAGAAATGATTAAAAGGTACGATCAAAGAGATATTGTTAAAGTCATCTTGTATCCTTTTCCCTCCTCTTGTCCCCAGGACGGTTAAGATCCCTGACTCGGCAGATGGGTTGGGTTTCCAGATTCGTGGATTTGGTCCTTCTGTGGTCCATGCTGTCGGGAGAGGTAAGCGATTGCCACCTCTTACACTTGAGCTGTCGATTCATCAGAAAAAGGCCTCCCATCACCTCTCTGTTTTTGTGGCACAGCTGGCGAGCAGATGCCACACCAGTATTTGGGGGTGTGCGTGACTTGGCCACAAGGGGCCTATTTTCCCCGCTCACGCTCTCCATGTGGCTCAGCTTGTTGGTTAATGGTGCTGCCAAAACAGAGAATTAGCTGGTTATTATCAGTCACTTTCCACATTACAATGTTTTCCTATTGTACATACCTATACACATGTTTTCTAAGCGGTTCAGTTGCTCTGTGTGATGAAGAAGCACTGAGCACTTTTTCATCAGAGTCCCTGTTTTTCTCCGAACACAACATGTTTAGTAGCACCGCTATCAGGGCTGGCACAAGATAGGGTCCAATCAAAAAACAATCTATGGCCTTGTCTGGCTGTTCTCAGGGGAATTAAATCTTGTTTTTTTTTCCTTAAGCAATCTTAGTGGGAAGCAGTGTAGAAATGTGCGTGCATGCGTGCCTGTGTGCGTGTCTGTGTCTGTGTCTGTGTCTTTGCATGTGTTGGCTTGATGATGCGATTGCCTGGGAACCTGCTGTGTGTTTAAGTAGATACTCTGATCCCCCGAGACAAAGCTGATGATGTAGAAGGTGTCTAATCCCTTGGATTGTCATAACAGCGGCTCTCCCCTGGTGTCAACAGGAGCAGGTAGTACCAATTAGAGGCAGAGAAACTGAGACAGGAAGAGATGACAGAGGAAATACATTTTTAGTTTGTGGCATCAATTTTAGCCAGACTAGCCAAGGCCAGTCAAATTCACATTAGTGCTAAATAGCAAAACATTAACACTTCAAAACATACACCCCATACTACAGAAGGAGCTACTGATTATTGCATTATATCAGTCTGTAACAGGAAAGCAAAAATAGATAAATATACACACACATGAAGAGATGCAACCCCAATAGTATGAATGTTAGAGTGCTGCATCTTGTACGACTTGTTTACGTCCTTGCAATCCCTATCGTATTGGCCCTATTGTTGTGTTGGACTGCAGCCTGTTTTTCTGTTCTATTGTACAGTGCACCTGTCTGTTAATATACTTTCTAATCACAGTTAAAGCAGTAAAGCTCAATAACTTTATTCTTACAGTACTTGGGAGAGGAGTTCAGATTCTGTATATTGCAATGTGAGGTATGCATGGTGTGTTTAAGGTGCTATTAAAACAAATGGGAGGAATATTTAGTCTGCCATGCACTTCCTTGTGATAGCTGTAAACCTTGAAGTTGTCTTACAGTATGGTCTGAATCACATCCCTCAGAGAGGCCCTCCTCTACCCCAGATAAACAACTTCCCTCCTCTCCACGCTCTCTCTCGCACTCCTCCTGAGCTGCCAAAACAGGAAACAAAGTTGAAAATACAAAGGAGAAAATGTAATGTTGTTCAACCCAATTTTGTGTACAGGATGAGACAGTTATTATTTTGGGATGCACTGATGTTTGTTTCATCCTGATGCAGCTCTCACCTGCATGGTAACGTGCAGTGGTTATTGCCCGTGACGCCTTTCCTTTCTCGTTGCTTGTCTCGTTCTCACGGCAGGCACGGTGGCAGCCATTGCTGGTCTCCACCCAGGCCAGTGCATCATCAAGGTGAACGGTATCAACGTAAGCAAGGAGAGTCATGCCAGCGTCATCGCTCATGTCACCGCGTGCAGGAAGTACCGGCGACCCACACAGGTGAGACGGGAGGAGAGGAAGGGAATAAACTTAACTAAACTCTGCAGTTTTATTTCAGGGGGAAAGTTTTTAACTATTATTTAGGGTATCATACGTAAAATAAAAATGAAAACATACCCAACTTTGTGAGCATTATGAAGATATAGTCCCCTAAGAATTTAGTTATTAATTATTTTAAAAAAAATTGCAATTATGTTTGGATGTCAAGCTTTGCCTTCCCATGACCTCACTGGTAGAAAGTTAAGATAATTTGGATTGTATGTTGATTGATCTGATAGTTTAATAAAACTAGAGAAGTGTGAAAGATCAGAAAAGAGGGGAAACAAGGACTAGTTGACTGTGAGAAAAAAACATAGCAGACAGAGCTCCTAGCTCCCGTTTACCTTCATCCCTCTCTTTCTCTCTCTTTCTTTCTCTCTCTGACTCCCTCTTTCCTTCTCTTGGGTCATTACGCAGAAATAATAGTATTTTTGGCTCCTCCAGCACTGACCTCTGGCTCACAGCGGTGGGCCTGCTGTGGGAGACTGGCAGGCTGCAGAGAGAGGTGGGAAAGGATCTGGGGGTGGCTGGAACTCAGGGTGGGTGAGATTGTTGGAGGGAGGAGAAAGATGGAGGATAAGCCTGCCATTTTTTTTTTTTTTGTGGTTGACAGTGTACGGGGAGAGAGCACGCTCAGTCCACCTGTTAAAGGTGGGAAAATTGTGTGAAAATAGAAACCCAAGGGTGTATGTATGATGTGAGTTAGTGTAGTGTGTCACTATAATTAAGCCCCAGTGAGACTTCAGGCTTAATGAGCACTTTAGGGTTCCACAACACTACTGGAGATCTGGTTTACATCAAGTATGGACGAAGAGGAACCGCCCCCCTTTCTCTCTCTCTCTTTCTCTCTCTCTCTCTCTCTCTCTCTCTCTGTCTCTCTCTGTCTCTCTGTCTCTGTGTGTTGTATACTAGAAGACCACAGACCAGTAGGAAGGCACAGCATGAAGCCTTGGCAGGAAAACCCACTGTGGGCTCGGGTGCGTAGACGGGAGAACAGACAGACACGACACACACACGCACACACAGGGTTGTGTGGCACGCTAGAGTGGGTTGATGAGATTGGCATGGGTTTGCGTTTGCGGTCTCACCAAGCACCATGTTTCCATATGTTTGTGAAGGCTTTTCACTGTATGCTCTGCCAACCCAACTGTGACATTGTACACCATATCTGGGCAGAATCAGCTAAACATGCTGCACGAAACCCAAACCTCAGCTTGTGTACTGTGTGTTCAGAGTTTTATTTTTCCTCATCGACCATCTTCCTAGCAATAGAAATGCCACCTGTTAGACCTGCCAATAGACTAATTTGTGCTGACAGTCGTGTGACTTAAATGTTTCCAGTCAATTTAATTAGCGAAAACACACAGGAGTTTTACAATTCAATGTAAGTTCAAAGTATGAATAGCTAACAATCATTTGATAGAGACAAAATATGTTTCATATTTTTTTTATGATGCAAAAACATTTTCATTAAACTTCTAAGAATTCCTTTATTGTAATCCTATGCAGCAAGACACTATTAAGTGGGTGTACAACAACAGTGAGAGTGCCCAGGAGGACAACCAGAAAACAAACCAGAAACCAAGCCCTGAGGAGAATGGAGACGGCTTTGAGTGTAAAGTAGAAGGTGACCACACACACACACACACACACACACACACACACAAAGAACTCACACAGAAACTACACACAAAGAACACACACAGAAACTACACGAGAATCTGGGAAAAGAAATTATGCTCAAGGTGTCCGCGGATGTAACACATGCTTGTTTGCGGCAACATAAGCCCGTCGCCCTCTCCAGTTCAGAGCTCCAAACAGGCTCATCTGGAGTGTGTTAGTCTGGCTCATCAAGTGTTAATTCCCTCCTACGATTTATTAATCCCAATGAGCGAGTTAAACAGGAGAACTATTCCCTTCGTAGCAAACAGCTCTGAGGCAGGATTTATTGCCATATTAAGTCATCGCCTTAGCTTAGGGCTGGTTAACTTAATGCTCTTGAAATTGCTCATCATTTTTGGGGGGATGATGGAGGGAAGCCATGTGCAGAGGGTCTTCCTCTAAAATGAACTGCAGATTTGGTGGTCTGAGACCTCCTACAGTGCAGAGTGTGCAGTGATGAAAACACTTTTTGCGGTGAAGATAAGGATTCTTTGTGTTTATCACAGAACATGATCAGTGCATCATTTTTGTGATTTGTGCATGTGTGTTGCCATATTTTGTGTGAGACCTGGTTTTCCACTGTCTCTTCGTTCTTCTGTGTTTCTACCATCTCAGAGGTGATGGACAAATTCAACACTATAGCAATCATCGACGGGAAGAAGGACCATGTAAGTCTGACAGTAGACAACGTCCACCTGGAGTACGGAGTGATGTATGAGTATGATAGCACTGCTGGCATCAAGTGTCATGTGCTGGAAAAGATGGTCGAACCCAAGGGATTCTTCAGCCTCACTGCAAAGGTATTCTGTCTGTTCAGTTAGTGGGATACATATAGGGCTAAATTATATGATCTCATATCTATAGAATATGATAGATTGTCACATTTAACTTGATAACAATAAATAGAAGTATCATCTGTACATTACGGTTCCTTTCCCATTCTGGATTCTTGTATGACCATTTAAAAAATGTGGACATCTTAACTGGAGTTTAGGCTGATTGGTTTGTTGAAATTTTTTTAGATGTTGGTTTAAATATGTGGGATTCTGACTATTTATCTTTTGAAAACAGTGATGATGGTACTTCAATTATTTGGATTTGTTTGGTCCGGCCACAAGGCTAGTTTTAATATCTTTATTATTTTGGTTGTTTTTATGCTTAAATGGAGCATATTCCTCACTGTTTGGGTTTAATCACATAAAACACTTGTATTCCAGTTGAAGAATACAGATTGGTTAATCGATCTGTAGGAAAAATATATTAAAGCTGCTGTGTGCTGTGTGCACTGTACAGTATATGATGGGTATAACAGGATATATTCACAATTCACAGAAAGTGGGACGAACAGTTGCTAAATAGAGGCCCACAGCTCATTTTTGTCCCAGTGGTTAATCCGGCCCTGTCCTGCCCTAGTAGAATGTCTAGTTCAATTAATGGCAATTAATTTGAGCTTTTATCATTACGCATACCGTTTTTATTCCTCCGTGGCAATGAATGGCAGTGAAGGAAAGAGAGAGAGGAGACAGAGGAAAAGAGAGGGACAGTGTTATAACCTTTTGAGATGATGAATAGTGCTGTTGGGGTTTATCACCTCAGAGCTGAGCCTTGCTTCATCAGGAAGAACAATAAAGATGTAAACAAACCATGACAAGGCTTCTGGGCTTCAGAGTAGCAGTAGATAAACTAAAAAATTATTTTGACAAGTCATCATTTCTCTTTATATGTTTTTGCTGTTTGAGTGGAAGTGGAATCTCAGTAGAATTTGTAATTAATTAGATTCTGACTGATAATTCAAACAAACTTTGTCATGGCATTTTTCCTTAAGTTTGAAATGTCCACAATGTCATTTTGTTGTGTTACTAAGTACAGACACGTACAGCCAACGGCTCTCCTGCTGTGTATATTGAGGGGCTTGATGCTAGTTAAAACTGACAGCTTTATTTTAGTCATGTTAGTTCCCAGCTGTGTTAAGTGCATGCTTTTTACATCCCGGAGTCAATGTTCACAGAATGATCCTGATTGATTTAAGATACACAGAGGAAAGGAGATTCACTCAGACATAGATGCACACATGCTGGTGTGGAAAATAAAAAGCAGTTTGCAGCATTTTTAAGCCAAATACCATGATGAACAACATCTCTCTTCATGGTAAATCAGCAGAGATCACAAGTTGGGTTCATGTCTTAAACTAGCCTAGATTTACAGCCCTTGTGTTCTAAAGTCTTTAAAAGCACCATCTTAAATGAAACCCAATGACAACGCACAGAAATAAAACTTCCCATATCCCCTTCAACTATAAGTCGTTTCCTATTCTTCCAAAGTGAAAGTAATTTTAGTGTTATTATAAACATCTGCCCCAGATGTTCTCTGAGATCTGTGTGATGTTGAATTTTAATATTGCGAACACTGTCGGGACGCATGTTTTTTTTTTGTGTGCTTCAGTCTCTTCCTGCTGTTACATTTCCTCCCCTGCTTTTCTCTCTCATCCACTAGGCATCTCATTAAGATGGCTTAGAGAATTGTGTCTCTCTTCCTCCTCCATATCTAATCTCTGATCTGGAAATTCAGAGTCTACATACGTACAGCATATGTATCACAATCTGGGTTTATCTCCATGGATTTATGAAAAGCACATGGACATTTTAGATATCAGTTTAACTCCTCATGAAATACTGTAGAGGAATCAGCCCTCCAGCCAAATTATGTTCTGTTTTCCAATTTAAAAAGGCTTGGTCATTTATTTACATCCCATCAGTTGTTGCAAAAAGGGATTTTTTGCGTGTCAGTTAATCATCCCTGCCTTTGTTTGTCCTTTCTCGGACCAGATCCTGGAGGCGCTGGCGCGTAATGATGACACGCTGGTGCAGATGTGTGGAACGTTGAGTTCCAGCTGTGATGTGATCCCAGAGGAGCTGCAGGTACGCTTCAGTGCCATGTGTGGTGAGAGGGTGGAGCACATCAACCGGCGTATCACCAACTACAGAAAGGTAACAAAGAAGCCCTTCATTTGTCTCTCTGCTCTGGATGATATTTGTCTTCACTATGAACTTCATATGTATATTTTCATGCAGCTTGGAACCATGAAAATGGACTCTGTCTTCTGTAATTCTCTGTAGATTGACAATAATAGACACATGATGCAGCTGGTGTAGAAACACCACTTTTAAATAGTCTCCGATGTGGTTCCACCCTGTGGTTCTTGTCCTGCTGAACTAATTCAACGTAGATGCATTGTAATAGAACTTTTTATAACGACCTCCACTGCTCACTTGCTGTGATTTAAAAGAATCTCCCATACGTTTATAAAGAACCGGGGCAAGTGAGGGAGACATACTGATAATGTACTTAAGAGACATAGATGTGCACTTTGTCAGTGCAGTTGAAGACAAGTGTCTGTGTATGAAGGCTCCTGTGCTAAAATAATTAGTTCTCACTGATCTGAGAGTGAGAAGAAATATTTGTCACTATATGTCACTGACTGACTGTTATTGACTTTGTGAATGTGTGTGCAATATTTAGTATTATCTGGCGCTGTGTTTGTAATTAGGTTACAGCTGGTTGTTGACAGAGCCAGAGTATTTTCATCACATTTCATTCACATGTGTCTATAGGCCAAACATCCCAGTGCCTGCAAATGTGCGTGAGAGGGTAAAAAGGAAAAGATCTGACTCAACATTAGAGTGGGTCTTGGATTCATTACCAGTCACTTATAAATAGCCATGCACAGCCACAGCCAGGACTTTTGTTGTGTAAGATCCCCTCCTGCACTGGAGCATTCCTTCTCAGACCCCTAGAGAGAAGGGGGGGTCGAAAGAGGAAGAATGAGAAAAGGAGCAAGAAATGAGAGAGAGTAAGGATGAAAGAGGGAAGACAGAAAGACAGAACAGAGAGTGATACAAGGAGAGATGTTAACCTGAGGCCTGGAAATATAAAGTGTCCACAAACATCTAGAGACAAACAAGAGATGTGGTGAGACTCCTCAGTCTCAAGAGGAGGTCAGCTCGGGGTCCATCTGGAGCATATCATCTACCCTGGAGCAGAAGCTTCATTCTCCAGCTATCTTAGATAACATAGAAGACATGTTTGGGTTAAGTTCCTTAGCTGACATGCACATTATGGTATGCTTATGTTGGTTGACAGCCCAAGTTGCTAAAAACTGATCCGGTTGCTTATACCATCTGCTGTGTAACATCCAAGACAGGATGCAGGCCCTGTGATGGAGAGTTCAAGAAAAGTGCAACCAAATGTTGCGAAGAACAAATGTCCTTGTGATATTCTGTATCAGCTCTATTGGATCTAAGCAGTCCTTTGGGCTCCCTGCGTATTGTGTTTTACATGGAGATGCTATCTCGTGGCAAGTTCAGGAGGTTTCCTGAACACACAGCAGGGTTCGGGTGGAGTTGGATGTCCTATAGAAGTTCTATACCATTAAGCCACCCGGGGGAATTTTTCTCATTTAATGGATTGATGTGCTGTTAACATCTCTGAAAATAATCTTTACTTTATTTGACGCAACATACTTTTCAGTGGAAACTTACAATCTGGAGGTTGCTGAAATTACAAATCAAACCACACATAATAAAATCATGGCATAATATAATCTTACAAAGTAATGAAATGAGCTTCTATACATCAGTTTAATTTAATTCTTGTTAATTTTAATGATAAACGGTCATGTTGGAGTCTGGAGTTCTTCACATATGTTAACAATGACGATGTTATGTGTCTGTCTTGGATCTTTGATTTGGGTTAAATATTTGAGCTGCCACAAAAAAAATGGAGGAATGTCGGAAATGTACAGTAATGGGTGTTTATGCTTTTCTTCAGGCGCCAGCTGTCATGTATATAAAACAAAACCAAACATTTAGTTGACAGATATTCTCTAGTGTGTTTCACATGGAGCCTCTTACTCTTGCACTGATGAGGTACACATCAGCTATATAAGTCTATGATTTAGATTTTTGAAGCCTGCCTATTCTAAAATTGTCATTTAAATTCCTATTCCCTATCTTTGATACTATTGATTATAAAGCTACCAGACAATAGTACCATAGAATGGCATTCTCTGAGGGAAGTGCCATTACAGTGCAAATCTCTACCCATATTTCTCACAAATTATCTTTTCACTTTACCAGCCACATTAATTAAAGAAAACATGTTTTATCTCTAAACCACCCGTATCTGTCTTTTGCTACTGTATGTACAGTTTGCTCGGGTACTGAAGAACAGAGCATGGCCCACCTTTAAGCAGGCTAAAGCCAAGGTGTCCCCCCTCCATAGCAGCGACTTTTGCCCTACAAACTGTCATATCAATGTGATGGAGGTGTCCTACCCAAAGACTACCACCTCTCTGGGTAGTGCCTTTGGTGTGCAGCTGGACAACAGGAAGAACACACTGGAGAAGAGAGGACACACTAGTGCTGAGCAGGGTGAGTAAGGAGCACCTGCACAGTGGAATAATGCATATTCATCTGAATCTGCTTCGAAATTTCAGACTTTTTAACTGGTGCTGTTTTTTTCCTTGCATGTTTGTGTTGCCTCAGGTAAGCTTAACCCCATGGTCAATGTCCAGCATACTATCACCACTATGGCCGCACCATCAGGTCATAGCCTGGGCAGGACAGAGGGTCATGGCCTTCGCTTCTTGCTCAGAGAGGAAGACCTGCTCACCCTGGATGCTTACCAAAAACTCCTCTACAAACTCACCATGGTGGTCAAAGAGATGGAGACGCACGGTGCCCATATTCATGAGTGAGTGGCTATAGATACACACTTACAGCATATACAACATCTGAACCTGAATGTAGAGATCCAAGTGGTTAAATTAATATGAAATAAATTATAAACACACACATACATACACACACACACACACGCACATGCATGCACGCACACACACACACACACACACGCACACACAATCAACACGTTACTTGTTTCTCATATGCACAACCCTCTGCAAACCATTCCCATGTGAGACACAGTGTTATGTTTGTGTTATCAGCTGATTCTGATTCCAACATTTCATTAAATGGCCTTGAGTTTGAAGTTAATCTATTTCAACATATTTCCCACAAATTGCAAAACAAAGAGTGAAATTGATATTTTTTTAAACCCTTCAAATCACTTTTTGTTTTATGATGGGAAAAGATACCCTCCTGCTGATTCTATTCCACTTGATTTTAAATGTCCCTTGAAACCAGATTGCCTCATATAACACACTGTAACTTTAGCAGCCTGCATCTTGACGGGCATACATTTTGGTCATTACTCTAGCACCTGTTTTTGTGTGTGTGTGTGTGTGTGTGTGTGTGTGTGTGTGTGTGTGTGTGTGTGTGTGTGTGTGTGTGTGTGTGTGTGTGTGTGTGTGTGTGTGTGTGTGTGTGTGTGTGTGTGTGTGTGTGAGAGAGAGAAACAGAAGGCAGGGGATAAACGGAAACATCAAGTCAGTTTGGTGGTTTTCTCGATTATATGTCTGCACAATTTGGCGCACAAAGGTATGCCCATGCTTCCTGATACGGTATGTGTGTTAGATCAGTATTTGCTGGCTGGACTCTCTGTGTTCAGCATGGTCGCTGGGTTCATTGTTTGGAGGCACACAAGGCTATGGAAAGGAAATGGGAAACACTGCTCCACTTCTACTTCCCCCACCCCCAAACAGGAAATACAATCTCAGTGATGTAAAGGGTGTGTCATGAGGCCAGGTGCCCTCTGGAAATGCCATTCAACAACAATGGACCACTGATATATGCGAGCACAGTATGCAGAAAAACACGTGCACACATACACACAAATAAATTGAATTGGAAATTGAATACACACACACTTACTGTGTGTAAAACCTATGAAATGAGAAGCCCTTTCTAAATAAGAAAGAAACTTCCAGCTCTTCCAGATTTCCCCTGCAGTAGTTGGTAATTATTGGTGGACAGCTGACTTATGTGTTCTGAATCTTTAGCTGATGATTAGATTGATTCAGTCATTAGAAGTCTCCTCAACCAAGGCGGCAGCATTCGGAGAATGACATTAAAAGTCGCTAGATGGAGCGGAGCTGTCACCTAGCTGTGGTAATAATGAGTTGAGTCCACAGCAGGGCTCTTAATGACCAAGTCTGGACAAATTTTGTCATGCTCCTGTCAGTGCCAATTAGTAGAGTCGTTTTCAGGTGCATTCAAAAGGCCCGAGACACAGCTAGTGGGGGGATAATGACCTTTTACCAGCCGCTATCTGTTTAAACATGCAAATGTACACACACATGCACACTTCAGGAGCTTGTTAAGATTGAGCTATGAGGGTGGGCATGAGTATTTCACAGGAGTGGAACTAATATGGGTTGTATTGCTAGTAGTTGCAGTCTGGAAGCATTGCCTTGACCTCTATACCTCCTCCTAAGCACCTCATTAGGTTAGTTGCAAATTAAACGGTTCGTTAACTGGCCTAGGGTCACTACTACTACTACACACCCTACCATTTCCCTCCTAGCTCTCTACATCTCACTGTCTCTTTATCCGGTCTCATTTCCTCTATGACTTGCTTTCTACACACCCACCTGCACATATTGACACAGACATTGTTCACTGTCTGTGCCTCCTTTCTCTTTCTGTGCTGGGTGCGACTAACTTTGACAGCACAACTTTGACTTGATGTCAAATACAACCGTTGCCCCTCCTCAAGTAATTTAGGAAAAGAAAACAACTGGACATTGAAAGATTTTTCATAATTTCTTGGCTGATTCTGTCTAGAGGAATCCATTTTGAGGCAGTGACCTGTGAACCTTTGTCTCGGGGGCCACAGGCGAGGGGTCACAGCTGTGTGAGGACGTGCACTGTGACAGGCTTTATACTGTATCAGGACCTCCTCCCATCCTGGATAAAACACCCACTCTTCTCCATTTTAACATATTTATTAATTCATTAATAGCATCCTGAATGGCAGCGGTTTCAGAGCTATAGGATCCTCTGACTTATTTACCTCAGCGTGGATCAAAGCATGCAAATATCCTATCAAGAAACTGCCTACCGTGGAGCTTTGTAATGAACCTCTAGATTCTGTGAAGGCGATTGATGTCCAATGGTTTAATGTGTCGAAGTGGGTTAAGGAGCTTCCCTGTGATAGATTAAGAGATCTTTCTGATTGCTTGCGAATAGCAGTGGTGCACTTTGGCCTACTCTTTCGCTTTTTATTTTCTCCACTCTCTCTGTTGAAGCCCCTTCTCTGATCCAGTCATTGTTATTCTCCCTTGCTCCCTCTGATATTTTGCACCCCAAAGGCCCCAAACTCCGCTCACTTCTTTATGAACCAATAGCCAATCACAGAGCCTGGAGAGCTTCTCCATGGTGATGGAATGCCACTCTGCTTTGGAGGGGCATTGTGGCAGCTCCTGGAGTGGACCATAATGAGGGCATCTCTGTGGCCTAGTCAGCCTTGTGAATGGGTAGAAAAGGGGGTTAATGCAGAGAAAGAGGAATGAGGGGAAAGGAGAGGTGTTTAAAATCATAAAGAGGTATACAAATCTGAGATGCACTTGGGTAGCACGAAGGAAACAGGTTGTTTATTTTTTACGTTACTCGGAGTGGCCTCAAGCAGCCACTCCCGAATGCCTCCGCTTTGTAATGTCCTCAAGGCCGATGTTATGACACAATGGAAAATGTAAGTGGACAGAAATTAAAATGAGGCTGAAATGTAAACAGGCATGGGGTGTCAGAGTGTGTGCGTGTGGAGAGATTAAAAAAAAAGCCTAGCATTTATTGGAATATGGCTTTAAATGCTAACATGTGTTGCTGCAACTGTGAAAATATCCCGGCCGGCCTCTTCCTGCTCTTCTGATAGCTGTCTGATAGAATACAGGCCAGCTGTGACAGTGACAGGGGATCTGATCTTTGCAGTGGAGTTGCAGCGTGTTGACACAGCTGTACCCTGCTACATGTTTGAATCTATTAATACGACATGGATCCCTGACCATCTAAAGCTGTCGTGCGGAAGCCAAGCACAAACAAGTTGAGGTTTTGTTTGGCACACTCAGTCAGCTGTTGGAGCCCAAACTGGAGCCCACGCAGATGTACAGTAAGCACATACTGTACATACTGTATTTACAGTTAAATATGTCACAGTGCCGCGGCACATGTAAGAGCTTCCTGTGTAGCATTCCTGTGTGATCAAAGTAGTACTTTTTATCCTGCTGTCTCAAATATCATAGCTGTTTTAAGTAATTCCTCCTCTCTTTCTTTTCACCGTTTTCTCCTTCCTCTATTTTTTCTCTCCATCAGCCTCTTATCCTCCATCACCCACCCTCCTGCGTCAGAGGCGAGGACCCCAGAGAGCTACATATCGGCAGAGAGCGAGGGAGAGAAGGGGGAGCGGAACGGGAAGAAAGTGTGTTTTAACGTGGCAGGGGATGAGCAGGAGGACTCTGGACACGACACAATAAGCAACAGAGACTCATACAGGTAAAAGCTAAGTGAAATGTGGTTACAAAAGAGTTACATACATACAATATCAGAATGACAAGTGTTGAAAAAGGACAGTAAAAAAGTATATTTTCTGCTCAACATGTATCTTCTTTTTCTTCTCAGTGACTGTAATAGCAACAGAAACTCCATTGCCTCCTTCACCAGTATATGCAGCAGCCACTGTAGCTCCTATGTTCACAGTGATGAGATGGACTCAGGTACACAAATGCAACGCAGCGGACACAAGCATTACTCTCCTCCACGTATCACACATTAGTAAAGTTATTTGGCAGATAGAAATAACATAACTTATTATTAATTCACTGTATAACATCTATATGGCCATTTCGTATGGCCAACAAGAAAAAAAACGTGTCCATCTGAGTGTCATAATCCATAACCCCAATCATCCACAATGTTGCAAAATAGTCCCATAACTGACAGGCCATGATTCCAATCTTACTGCATGATTACACCTTCTGGAAGACGTGAACAAAAAAGCCTGAAGTTGAATCTAATTGGATATGACAGGCATTTGACCACACATCTCAGCTGGATTTGTCATTAACATCTCACACAGCTGTGTATCCTGTAAACATCCTCCCCCTCTGTCTCTTAGATGTCTCTGTCACACAGCCATACACACACATTGCAGTTATACAGTATGTGATTTCAGATATTGCCTTTGTCTTCATCCTAAAAGCAGAGAACATGTACATTTAAAAGAAAGGCAAAAAACAGACCCATATACTGGATTTGCCATCATAGCTGTGTTGATGCAGTAAGACAACATAGTGCATGTGTTTAATACAGTACATTACTGGAATAATGCTGACAAGTTGTTACCGCACCTCTGCAGGAGATGAGATGCCCTCCAGTGTGTGGCTGTCCCATGATAAGCAGAAGAAACTTCACAGCTTTCTGGAGCATCTGTTTAGCCAGGTGGGTCAGCTAAATTCACATCTGTGCAGATGTGATTGATGAGAGTTATTCGTGGAAAGCCTAAACTAACTTTCTCACTATTTGCAGTTCTCGTCCCCGAACTTTCGTTAAATCCAGATATCCCAGATAGACAATCTTTTAAATCTTACTATAGTTTATTGATTCTCTAATACATTTAACCTTTTTTATTATCTTGATAAGGTGATAAGTATCATGTTATCTAATTATATTGTGTGATAGATTGCAATCTTTTTAAACCCAAAAACATTGTGCAACTTCGTGTTTTTAAGGGGAAAGTATTTACTTAGACTTTTGTGTATGGAGAATAGGAATTGCATTTTCATTTTTGAATCGTGCGCATGGAAGTGAACACTTAACAGCCTTAAGCTTACTTATGACCTTTCTGAGACCTTTGGAGCAAAGGTTGACCATATCTGATTATGCATTCACCATCCACGAAAAGTTTTATGAGGATGTCTCCATCGACAGTGGAAAAGCAGAAAAAACTATGCTTTGCTGTCTCTGCAGTTTTGGGCAACTTCCTGTCATTTGTTTTATTGTAGTGAAGTTTCCCCAACTTTGTTTACATACTGCATAGCAAATTGTATTGACTAGGGCTTTGTGGGATTTTGTGTGTGTGTGTGTTACAGAGAGAGCAAGAGATGCAGGTGTTGGTTATGTTTGGGCAGCAGTTTTTGCTTCCCTGCACATACTTTTAAACTCTGCCTAGAGGGAAACTGTATCATGTAAGTGCACCAGCTTGACCCTTGTGCTTTCTTCAGGTGGACTCAATCACCAGCATGCTGAGAGGAGCAGTGGTGGCTCGGGCATTTGAGCAGACCAAATGCTTCACACCTGGAAGAGGATTACATGGTAAAGCACCGTGACTGTGATGTACTCCTGGCTCTGAAACTGATCTCAGCATATTTTACCACATCTCGTTACACAGTAGTCAAACCATTTAAGCAAGACATGTAAAAGTTAGTCTCTGTTTTGTTTTCCTCACAAAATATCTCACTTTCTGCTGCAGCAGTATACGTGCTTCCTGTGAGGAAAGTTTTTTTTATGTTGTAGCTGTGCTTCCTGGGCCTTGCTGGGCTGCACAGTGGGCCTGAGAAAAGATAGATAATATCGGAGAAACTCCCAACCAGCACCGATACTGATAGAAAACAGAGCACACGCTGACGATGTTGTCACTACCCAAAATGAGTAGAGTGCAGCTTTGAGTTGCGCATGCTCAGATTTAAACGGTTTACGGCATAACGTGTCATACCCGATGTTAGCCGAGTCAGACCGGCTTTGGTCGAGTGCAAATGTGAGTTGCGCATGGTCAGATTTAAACTGTTTACGGCATAACGTGTCTTACTGAAATTTGTGAAATCTGTAAAATAATAAACTTTTCTCTTTACATACAATAACAGAAGATGGAAATCATTTCTAAAACGTTTTAGCTATCTATGATTGTTTGGTTGCTAACGTTAGCTCAAAACGCCATTAAAGTGACAGTCTTTGTGTCTGATTGCTAACTTGTCGCTAGCAGTCATTTCAAAAACGTTTTAGCTATTTATGATTGTTTGACTGCTAACGTTAGCTAAAAACGCCATTAGCATCTAGTAGGCTAGCTACTTGATTGCTAACGTTAGCTAAAAACGCCGTTAGCATCTAGTAGGCTACTTGATTGCTAACGTTAGCTCAAAGCGCCGTTAGCATCTTGTAGGCTACTTGTCGCAAAGTGACGCATGCGCAACTCACATCTGCACTCGTCGCAAAGTGACGCATGCGCAACTCAAAGCTGCATTCTACTCATTTTGGGTAGTGACAGATGTCGCAGCCGCCTGCGCATAGGAGCTGCAAGTTCCTGTTGTGTAATGTGTGTGTGTGTGTGTGTGTGTGTGTGTGTGTGTGTGCGCGCGCGCGTGCGTGCGTGCGCACAGATGTGATGACATAGGAAAGTATTGTAGGTGGATTCCAGCTCTCATCCATTTTCTCCTCTATTCATCCTCCCTCTTGTTTTTTTTCACTTATTTTACCCTTCAGCCATCCCAGTGCCCTTCACTCTGAATCACTTTATAGTGTTGAAACAGCATCACTTAGTTGCATACTCATCCCCACTTCATGGTTATTGTGGTGCTACTTACCAGTCAATGGAAAATGTGACACCGTAACAGCTCTTGTGCTTGTGTGTTATCTGAACATAGTTCTTACTGTGTGTTTATTTGCCACCTAACCTCATCTTGGCCTTGATGATTAACCACCGCTGTCCATTGTTACATTTTATCTCTCACAGGAAAAATGTAGGAAATGTTACTGGAAGGGGCTAAATTTGTCCTTATCATTTCCCATTGCAAATATAAACTAGCTTACGGTAGGGTTGGGCGATGTCCCCTAAATTGGCAGTTGACGATGGTTACAGTAAAACATCGTGATGGACGATGATGGGGTGGCGGTAGCTTTACATAAATATTTTTTCCTACTACTATGGGCCAACAGTTAACATAGAAACGATTAGAGATACATTTAAATGCCCTCTGTAAATGGTGCCCTGCTGGTAGGTTTTACAACATGACCTACTTTCACTTAACTATGGTGCAGTAAAATCAATCAGATGTCCGTGATCTGCGTAACGACAGTACAGTGGGACGTCTGCCTTCAACAGAGCGACAGTAATAACCTAATATACCATCATTACTGAGTTTAAACTACATTCACGGTTATGTTCCACCGCACTATCCGCACCTCTGAGTCCCTCACCATCTTCCAGTCCCGCCTCAAGACCCATCTCTTCACCTCAGCCTACCCATAGTCCACCTGCCCCCCTCCCTTTTTCATCTGTATCTTGTTTTGTTCTACTTGTTTTGTTTGCTCGTTTTGTTTTGTTATGTTTTTATAATCTACCCTGCCCTGTAAAGCGACTTTGAGTCCATGAAAAGCGCTATATAAATTCAATTTATTATTATTATTATTATTATTATTATGTTTGCACTGAATAACGCATTCAATAACATAACTCTTGCAGCGCACATGAACAGATGCGCAATATTAGCTCACACATAAAATTACGGTGGCCGGGAAGTGCAATGCAACATTACAAAGAATGAAACACTTTTACATTTTGGAAAACAAAATAACATTTTGGAAAACAAATTTACATTTTGGAAAACAAAATAACATTTTAGAAAACAAATTTACATTTTGGAAAACAAAATAACATTTTAGAAAACAAATTTACATTTTAGAAAACAAATTTACATTTTGGAAAACAAAATAACATTTTAGAAAACAAATTTACATTTTGGAAAACAAAATAACATTTTCGAAAACAAATTTACATTTTAGAAAACAAATTTACATTTTGGAAAACAAAATAACATTTTAGAAAACAAATTTACATTTTGGAAAACAAAATAACATTTTCGAAAACAAATTTACATTTTGGAAAACAAAATAACATTTTCGAAAACAAATTTACATTTTAGAAAACAAATTTACATTTTGGAAAACAAAATAACATTTTCGAAAACAAATTTACATTTTCGAAAACAAATTAACAAGATGCAAAACACTTTTACCAGTCCCGAAACAAATTTACAAATGACAGATTCTTCGGGAAAAGGGAATGTACCACATACCGGAAGTGATGAGGTTTTGTATACATGTCGCCTTGACTACGGCAGTTATGGATCGAATGCGTCAATAGAGCGCCATCTTGGAACAGGGAGGCACTGCCTTATATACTGTCTATGGGCCGTCTTTAATGCATCAGCGTCAATGTAGGCAAAGGTCTAACGGAAATAAAATCACTATAAATCGTCAAAATCTCATGCGATGTTCTAGTTTTTTAAACAAAAAGACAAAGAGACTAATTAATGTGTTAATACAAAGAATATTTATTATAATCAGTTCACAGATATGAGTACAAACGGAAACTTCACCCTTCTGAACTAAGAGGTTCTGCTTCAAAGTGAAGTTTAAACAGACTGAAATGTCCAGGCTCACTCCCCCACTAATGATTCATTTATTTCTGCATGTATTTATTTATGTACGAGACTTTAAGTCGTGGTTTTCGTTAGTCCACAGTCCGAGTCCCGCCAGACTCCCTTTAGGAAACCTGTGATTTAAACTTCAGCAGGCTGTGACAGTCCGCTCCGTTCAGTCCTGGATCTGATTCTCCCGGGCTTCCCTTCCCTCCAGCGGGCCCAGCAATACGGCCTGGGTCTCCAGCTGCGTGGTGTCGGTTTTGGCTCCCAGGAATGGGCAGTGAGCTCCAGGTCCTGCAGCTGCAGACGGACTCAGCTGCCCCCCTGCTGTAGCTTCGATCCGGCCGCGGCTGTCGATACGTTCCCTGTGTTTCCGTCAGGTCCGCGTCATATAAAAACTCCAAACACCGACCACACGTAAAGTCACCATAAACTTCATTCGCGCCATATACTCCTCACAACAACACAAATTGACTGCGCTCACCAACAACACCTCATCACTTCCGGTATGTGGTACATTCCCTTTCCGTGAAGAATCTGTCATTTGTAAATTTGTTTCGGGACTGGTAAAAGTGTTTTGCATCTTGTTAATTTGTTTTCTAAAATGTAAATTTGTTTTCGAAAATGTAAATTTGTTTTCTAAAATGTTATTTTGTTTTCCAAAATGTAAATTTGTTTTCTAAAATGTAAATTTGTTTTCGAAAATGTTATTTTGTTTTCCAAAATGTAAATTTGTTTTCTAAAATGTTATTTTGTTTTCCAAAATGTAAATTTGTTTTCTAAAATGTTATTTTGTTTTCCAAAATGTAAATTTGTTTTCCAAAATGTAAATTTGTTTTCTAAAATGTAAATTTGTTTTCCAAAATGTAAATTTGTTTTCCAAAATGTTATTTTGGTTTCCAAAATGTAAATTTGTTTTCCAAAATGTAAATTTGTTTTCCAAAATGTAAAAGTGTTTCATTCTTTGTAATGTTGCATTGCACTTCCCGGCCACCGTATAAAATAGCACCCTCGTGAATTAGCCTGTTGCTAACGTACATTCATAAATCCTGCATAACATCGTCCCGTACCTACAGGACCTCAGACTTACTTATTGATGCACGCACAGAGTAGTGTCGACAAACTTAGTCCAATGAGGGGAGAAAGGAAAGTGTGATAGCGCTCCACTTTTAACGCTTTTTTCTCTCTCACTCGAGACCGCTGTCCATCGTTAGAAGGTAGAGCGAGCTACAGCTGACAGGGAGAGAGAGAGAATGTATCACTACAGCCAATCTTGTCTTTGTGTCTTTGCTAGTTTAAGACCGACGCACTTGTCAATTTCCCGTCCAGCGCCCGCGACTAGGATTAGTGTGTTTGACGGGGGGGAAAGACACATCACGATGGTTGCTCTCCATCGTGATCTCGGGCAGCCATCACGATGGACGATGATATCGTCCATCGGCACAACCCTAGCTTACGTGCCCTTTCATGATGAACTCTGTTCAGATGACTCAGCCCTTTTTTGAGGATTAGATAGAAAAAAAACGTTGCTCAAAAGCAACAATTGTTTTTTTTCTTTTTGTAAGTGGTGCAGGCATTGTTCCCAGATTTTGCAAAAATGATAACTGTTTTGTATCCTGGTTGTCTGTATTGTACTATGTAAAGCTTTAATAAGCTCTGATATAAAAAGTTTTCTTATTTTATGTCCTTGAAAGTGACTTTAATGGAGGGTGATGAGCACTAAAAGCAGAAGAGCCGATTACCCACTTATTCTGTATGTTGCCATAAGTGAGGCCTCCAAACACCGCAATCCAAATGACACACACACACACACACACAAACACACACAGACACACACACCCCTCTCATCTCAGGCTGTCTTCAAGTGATCACAGATATGCTTGAACTGAAAATACGTCTGCTTGTGTTTTGTGTGTGTTTATGTGTGTGTGTGTTTGTGTGTGTTCATAGATGCCCTAAGGAGGGACATGAAGGCCTTGATCAGAGCTAATCCATCTCCACTTCAGTAATGTGTGTGGTTGATAACAGAGCAAATAGGATTATCTAACAAGTGGAGCATTCCTGCATCTGATCTCTCACTCTTTCCGTCGCCCTCAGACATGCATGCACACACAGACACACACAAACACTCCAAACCCCTTTGAAGCCTTCTGTTTTACCGGGCCACCATTCTAACACAGATCTTGTCTTTCGTCTCCAAAGTAAACTTTATTACAAGCCTTTCTGTCTAGTTTCAAGAGGGGTTACATCAAATTGACAAATTGGCTTTTAGACTGCAAAGACAAGGAAGATTAGACTGTGGGCGCTCTAAAACTGGTGGTCTGTGGGATACACCAATAAAGTAGGAGGAATTTTGCTGGGTTCTGGGTCTGTCTGACCTATAATCATTTCATTCAGAGAGATGGAGATAATGAGACTTACGTGAAGAGGAACAGAGGATGGAAAGTAAAAGATGGATAGAGATGGTTTGAGAGGAAGTGAAAAAAAGGACAGAAAGATGCAGAGTGTAATAGTTAATATTGGAATCTGTCATATTTTTTGGATTATCCTTTTTGCTGAAATATTTTGTCAAATGAATAATCCATCTACTAAATAAGTTAAGTGTGTTGTACTTCTAAGAGTTTGATGTGCTCTAACTGCTTTAGCAAAGTAACAGAAATGTTATGATGCCAATAAACATCTGTGAATACAGCTGACTCTAGAGAGTCAGAGGAGAAAGAGAGCTGGAAAAGGGAGAGAAAAGAAACATTGTATTTTGAAGGTGAAGGTAATTAACAAATATTCATCAGAGGAGGAAAGAAATAAGATATTTCTCTCTTTCCTCACTATTTAAAAATGCAAGAGATGGACAAAAGGTAGTTTGTCATATAAATCCATTTCCTCCCTATGTGCAAATTGTGTTGACACACATAAGCCTCCACTAGGCCTATGCTAATTCTCTGCCTGTGTGTGTGTGTGTTTCTGTCAGAGTTCCAGCAGGAGATGGAGCCCAAGGTGAACTGCACCAAAAAGCTGCGTCTCCATGTCAAGCAGGATCCCTGGAACCTTCCCAGCAGTGTTCAGACCCTTACACAAACCATCGCTAAATATGTTGAGGGTGAGCATCTATATGACCTGTTCCAAACATGAATAACACACACACACACACACACACACACACACACACACACACACACACACACACACACACACACACACACACACACACACACCACTGTTCTTACAATGTTTGGGGCCTGAGGTTTGTGTGCACACAGAGCCACTTATAGTATTTATCATGAAAAAGAATGCCAGCCCTTGGAGGTGATGTACATTAAATTGGCCAATTCTGCAGTGCGCCTCATCATATTTATTGGAGGCAATAATAGCCCCTGTTACAGTTGTGTGGGTACAGGCAGTCCCAGACCGCTAACTGCTCTCTAAAACCATCCTGGGGTACATAAATTGAGGCTACATAGAGCTAAAAACTAGCAAGTTAAACAATCAAAAGAGCCGCACTCCCTAGATATTTTTATTTATTCTCTAGATAGGCAGTTAAACGTCATTTATTCCCAATAGGAGTGTGTGATTGTGTTTTTGTTAGCACACAGATTGAACACACAGACACACCACAGGCAAACACACTGAACAGCCCAGACCAAAGTCCCGGTCACATGACACTCCTGGAAAAGGTGAGTTTGCGGTCACAACTGAGAGAGTACAAATAAACAGAGTTAATATTAATGTGCTTGGCCTGTGTACACCACTTTTTTTTTTTTTCACCTCTCCCCATGATGGCTTTTTCATGCAGTGCAGCGTACTGCCAGGCTTCCCGCGGCTCTGATATGACTATAAACAAAGGCAGATTTATTTTACTATCTTTGCCTGTGGCTGGTTTTTATGATGCTGTGTAATTTTCCCCTTATATGTGAAGATAAAAAGCTGTGGAGCTGGGATGGAGCAAAAGAGTTATACAGCATGGGCCTGTTCATGACTTTACATAAGGGGTTAAGATTATAGTATAGGTCATATTATTGCAGTCGAGGAGAAAGGCTCTTTGGGAGTTAATGTAAGATTGTTCACTACCTCACTGGATTGCTTTGATTTGGGTTTTTTTCAGAGGTGAAGACACGGCTGCTCTTGGTCTTACTACAGTATACAGGTTTGTCTCACTCTCCTCTTGCAGTAGAACAGAAATACAGAATACAGCACTGGCTGAAACGTTCAATGTTAATGCATTTTGCACAAAAAATAAATAAACCCATAAACTATAAAGATATAGCATCCTTTATTATCTTATGTCCATGTTCTTTAAAAAAAAAAAAAAAAAATTGTAGCACCGAAAAACAAAAGACTTCCACAGCACCAATAGATGCTGTGATTTAAAATCCACATTAATCCTTGCACTGACACGAGGCTAACAGCACTGCTAAACTCCGATACTAACTCCTTGAGAGAAACTATGCTGATGAAATAAGGTGTTATGTCCCTTGTCATACCTCCAGGAACTATGAATTATTAAGTACTAAATGAAAAAAGGTACATTTATTTTTCTGAGGTTGTTGTGGGTTTGGTTAATAGTGTCAAAGAGTTTGCAGCCACGCCTTGTGAAACATTCATTTAGGAGTTCATGAACTCATTTTTAATTCAGTGGATTGCTAAACTTTCTCAGGGGGCCCTTTTTTTCAGGAAATCTCACTCTCACTGTGTCACACCTGTCATTTTTATTTTTTTTTCCAATATTTTAATATTCAATACCCAACACATTTTTTTTTTAAAGCAGCCAAGACTTTTTGTCCTCTTCCTGAAAGTTTGCCACAGCAGTCTGACCTTAAAAAGTCTGTTCAGTTATCAAAGCAAACTCATGCCACTTATTTCTATTACTGCTTATCTTTGAACTTTTTACCTCACCACTTTTTAGTTTTTAATCTTCACTTACTCAGTTTTTTTTTTTCTTTCATCTTTACTATTCCTCTCACTTTCTTTTACTGTTTGTCTTTCCTCTCGGCCTCCTCTTTATTGCCCCTCTAGACTCGGAGATCCAGTTGCGCCGAGATATGGTCTTCTGTCAGTCTCTAGTTGCAGCTGTGTGTGCCTTCTCCGAGCACCTACTGGCTGTCCTCAACCAGGTATATTATACATATGTCTTGTTTGGAATTAGAAATTGAAAACATACTTGTAGATATAGGAACTATTACGTTTGTAAACCGCATCATCCTACATAATAGCAAAACATTTTTGTTTGATTCTTTGTCTCAGCTCACTACCTAACTTTTTTGTGTCCACTCTCAGTTCCACAATGTAGGCAGGGAGTCAGAGCAGGACAGCTCGGACCCCCAGGACCTTCAGGAGGCCCAGGAAGCCAGCCGCCGTTGGCTGGAGCAGATCGCCAGCGCTGGGCTGCTCTTCCACTTCCAGTCTCTCCTCTCCCCCAATCTGGTGAGCTCCAGACCAGCCTCAGCCCTTAGTTCATCTGCTTTAACAGATGCTCTAAAAGCAGGACTTGCTGTCTGTGTACACTCATAACCGTATGGATTTGTTAAACTGACTAATGATCAAAGTGACTAAAAATAAATGGCCACTTTCATATAACTATGCATGTATTTGCATCATACATACAGAGATTTGGGCTTTATTTTACTCTAATTTTGTATTACATCTTTTTCTTGTGCACCATTCAATATGCTCACATTTAATATAAAACTAAAATAAATACAGCATAGCAAATGATAACAATCTTATACAGTTTCAAACAACATGAATCAGTGGGTTACAAAAACTTGCAGGAATTGCATGATTCATGTCCTGCAACTTTTCAATATTCAACATGTTTGATCAGCTGTGTGTGTGAGATGGTGTGCTATAGCTAAGCACATCAAATGGCAGCTACCTTTTTTAAGATCATCAATCAAGATACCACTACCAGGCTGCATGGCTGACACAAAAACGATCACTAAAATGTGCTGAGTTTAATTCCCAGTCTGCCCGCAGTGACTGTGTAGGGATGTGGTCTGAATCGTTGAGGTGTGGCGCTGATCCTGCAGAGCCAGCTCCCACAACCAACCTCCCTCACGGTCACTCGAATAACAGACAGCTTCACCGTCATCTGGATAGTTGCTGTTTAAGCTGGAACTGTGTCTCGGGATATTGTGGAAATATCCCAAACAGCCAACAACCAAAAACAAACAAAAAGTTGCTCTGTTCAATTTCAACCAGAGGTTTCATAAAGGCAAACATACTGACCAGCCTAAATAATTTAAGATTGCTTAGATCTTATATCGGTCATTCACACTGGGTAGATACTGAGATGACTTAACCTAGTGATTCTCAAAGTGGGACCCGGGGACCCACAGGGGTCCGTTGCACTCTGCCCGGGAGGTCCATGAAAAGGTTTTGGATTCATTCTTTTAAATGATCATGATATAATTGTGTTTTTTTTTTTTTTACAGAAGGATTTATAGTTTAACAAATAAGATTTACATTTTTAAATCCAATCAAACAAATCTATAACTCTTAGAATCTGCAAACATGTTTAATAGGCTACACGTCTAATGTCTTTCTAATACAATGCTATACTGACAGAAGTGTAAAAAACAGGCTACGTCAAATTATTCCAAGGAACATACACAATGCGGTCCCCTGTATATTCTCTATCTTGTAATGGGTCCTTGGCAAAAAATAGGCTTCAGGAAAAAAGCTGTTCTGGTTTACTGTCACCCTAGTCTCACTAGTCCACACAGCATTCCGGGATGGGAGAAAAACGTGCTCTGGTTTATTGGCATTTCTTTAAACCAATCACAATTGTCATGGGCAGCGCTAAGCTCCGCACGGAGCCGCTGCAAAATAGCCTCGGGAAGGAACTAGTTTTGGTGGAACGTGTGCGTTCAAAAGTTGTTTTAGTCATGCGAGAGAAAACTCAAATTGGACAGATAGTCTAGCTAGCTGTCTGGAATTACCCTGCAGAGATCTGAGGAGCAGTTAACCATAGTCCTCATAAATCCACCGGAGTTTAAAATTCCAACGTAAAGAAAGCAGAAGGAAATGGACATCGGCGAAAAGACATGCATCTGGCGGAATTTCCTGCGGCACCGGAGCAATCCCGGAAGTGGAACGTCGAGGATATAGACTACTGTCACTCACATTCTGAACCCCTGCACATGGATTTAAACATGCAAAACATTTTAAATAAATAATTAAATGCAAAAAACAATCTGTCAATTTTGGAAAGGTTTTGCCACCCAAATGTTAATCTGT